>NC_050521.1:1865459-1929189 GCF_002922805.2 Oryzias melastigma | reverse complement strand
AATTAATTCTGCATAATATAATTAAACTATATATATATGTACTACATAGATATATATATATATATATATGTATATATATATATATATGTACGCACACACACACACACACACACACATATATATATAATTACCGCATTATGTTCATAACAAGCCCAAATTTTTAAGACTGGAGCAAATAGATATTCAATATTTTTTTAACAATTCAGTGTATGGCTGCTATTTTCACAAATGGCGAAATTTTTGACTTTTCTTGTGGCCAACAAGTTTTTCTGAAATAGAGAATCTCAAGTTACATCCATACCAAATTTGGTGCTTGTAGTACAAAATGCATGTTTTCTCTGATATATCAACCTAACCAACTCTGCTAAGTATTTGTTCTTCAACACCCACAAGATATTTTGTTTTGCAGTTTTTAATGATCCAATTGTGTTTCTCCAGTAAATAAAAGAGTTTATTTACTCTTATCCTCTCGTTAAAATGGTCAGCCCCTCTCTTTTGTTTGACTTTTGGCCTTATTCCTTACTTTTTGTGGAGTGATGATTGCTTTTTGTTGTTTTTACCAACAATTATTGATTTCCGGGGACTCTTTCATGGTTCCAGAGGAAGTAAATCATTTAAATCAAGGCTGTTCTCTAATCTCTCACCTACCCAAATATTACGATCTTTTTACCTTGAGTAAATTCCCGATGTACAAGCAGTGGCTGCTGTCACCTTGGGTGTGCTCTTTTACTAACTTGCCAGCGCTACTACTTTCATCTCACCACGTGAACATGCTAATCCAGTGTTGGGGGATTTATGAGCTGTGGTAAAGAGTAATTGTACTGTGGCAAAATGAGTGCAGCTTATTTGGAGCACAGATTTAATGAGGCCCCTTTGAGGATCATCATCCATCTTATAAAATGGCCCAGGTGCCAGAACTCTCAGTCAAAAGCATCAACTTGTGAATTGTGACAGTGCTGATCTACGAGCACGTAATTTTTAAAGGCATTTTTATTCATATTTTGATATTATGAATAAACAAAAGATGCCAAACATGCCAAAAGATAGATATATTTTTAGTAATTCTTTCCTTTGTTGAAGCAATGCTGTCTGGGAAATAGTCTTTATTTACCTTTTAAATGGATTCTACACTTGTAAGAGATGAGTGGGATGAACAGCGAGGCTCAGTATGTGGGCTGTGTCCATGAAAAACATTGCATTTCTTTTCAACATTCTTTGCCAATGCCATGCAGCTTATTATGTCTTCAACTCTCGTGTGGTTTGTCCTAAGGTTAAAGCCTTAAATAAAAAATGCTAAGACCATTTGCTAATGCAACACGATCCCACCTGGCAGTACTCTGATACCCTTTTCTTTCAAGAAGACCTGGCAGCAGACATCAACGTCCAGAACCGGAAGTCCTCGGGAACCAGAAGTCCCCCCCATATTGATTGAAAAAATGTTATTTTTACTGGCAGCCTTTACAATTACATTTTATTTCCCATTTTAAGCTTTAGTTTTTTACAATTCTGAGCACTTAGGATATAATTTCCATGTCTTGCCGGTGATGTCATAGGCACCATCTTGTCTGCAGCCAGGTCCCTCTTCATTCTTTTGCCAAACAACAGCTGATGTGGCTTCTTTGGTCTCATATGTGTTCAGCAGGGTAAAGGTTAGGGTGCTCCATCCTCAAGACAATAAAAGTATGAGCTCGCTGCCGACAGAGTGTCTTCTCAATACATCCTTGTACCGAGAGTGCCTCCAATAATGACAGCCTTCATTTTTTTTCAGTGAGGCAGACGGCCCCAAACCATCACATTAGTTCCACAAAAAGATAGTTCTATATCAACATGACATGCTCTTCTCCATCCTACAAGAAGTTCAATTTGGCCTGAGGATTAGTCATTTGAAATAAGCCAACAATAAAAGAAAAACGATTCATTTCTTTGTTCTTAATAACACTGATCATTTCATTAATCAAAAAATCTAGTCTGCTACGTGGACTCAAATTTGAATAACAGCGTCATGGGTTAGAGGTCGGGGAGTCCCTTCACTTAATCTTCAAACGGTCTTTCTCGGAGGAGGCTGTCTGCACTTGACAGGCTCAGATCAGATATGAATGAGCAAGATAAATGGTTAGTCTCTAAAGTCAGATCAATTCTATCCAACAACTGTCCTCTCCAGGAACAAAAGGCCACGCTGTCAACAAGGCTCACTTCAGAGCTTTTTCACTGTCTCTTTGTCCTTCTCACATATATAGAAGAAACCGTAAAAATAATATTTATAACAGAACTCCAGCCAAAAAGTCACAGAGTTCCTTTTATTTATTTATTTTTGTTTCATGCTCAAATTACCTTTTCTTATTTCTGATGTGATTTACAGTTAAAGAATGAAACACCGATCTGGAGTTAAATTTAAGTGCATGCACAGTAAGAAGCTTTTACAACAAAGATTTCATTTTTTTTTTAATTTTGCTGTCAAAATAAATAATTTCACTACCAGGCTTTAGAAAAATAAATACCTTTTTTTATGAACACATGGTCAGAAAAATGTGATCTGCTGCATTAAATTTGAACACACATGGTGAAAGTTTGTCTCCAAGATACTTCTGATAGTTTGAAACAGTTATTTGAACATATCTGTAAATAGTGTTGAACGGTTCTTTTTCTCAGCCTTACAGCATTTAAGCATATAATTTAATTAAAAGACTAAAGAGTTTCTATTAACCCAAGATAACCAGGACATGTTTACTGTGCTATGATTTATATCCTTTTCTACAACCACTGAACAAATGTATTTAAAGAAACTATTATAAGTATTTCTATACCTTAAGCTGAAGCTAA
Organism: Oryzias melastigma; assembly: GCF_002922805.2. Taxonomy (NCBI): domain Eukaryota; kingdom Metazoa; phylum Chordata; class Actinopteri; order Beloniformes; family Adrianichthyidae; genus Oryzias; species Oryzias melastigma. The sequence goes on along the minus strand of NC_050521.1, from coordinate 1,926,369 downwards.
ATGAATGCCAGTATATTCCATAAATGCGGCATCTTTGGTATTGCGCCTTTAGACTGATGTTGACTGTAGATCTGATAGCATTAAACCACAAAGAAGATACACATTTAGGGCAAAGTAAACTAAATACTGAACATACAGTGATTTAGCCAATAGTTCATGTAAAGCTACTGACATCTCCCAGTGTGTATTGCTTTTTAATACAGTTCCCCCATTTTTTATTTTTTTTATTTAATATTGTGTTTTTCCAATTTCACACAGGCAGAGGTCTGTAGAGCAAACACTGATGTGTGAACAATTTAGAAAATAAAAATTATCTGAAAAAGAAGTAATACTTTTCTTTTTTTGTTGCAACAGCAATGTCACGCAGAAGCCTGAACATTTCAAAGTCAAATGTTCCTCATCTTTTAAAGTTAAAAGGAGAAAAACTTTTTGGGGGGGAAAGAGTCTGTACCCTGAAAAGCTGGAAAAATGAAGGCAGTTTATGCAGAACAAACTAAGAACACTAGACAGAATGAAAAAAAAAAATACTCCAGTAGTTCAAGAAATAAGAGCAATAAAATTGGTCTACACAAAGGGACAAAAATACAAAGAAACATAAAAAAGCTGAACCTGTAAGATTTTTCTGCCTCTTGCTTAAACCTCTGTTTTTGTGTTACTGTGTGAGCACTTTTAAACAATGGCTTATTTCTATATTGCTTGCAAAACTCAACCCCTGCGTCAAACTTTGTCTGTCCTTAACTTTTATAAAATCAAACTTACAGAGAAACAAAAGCTTGGCTTCAACTTTTTTTGTGAAAACTAAATGGTATCCAGGTTACAATGATTACTAAGAAAGGCTGCCGACAAATCGACTATTAAAATAGTCGGCGACTAACTTAACAGTCGATAGTCGTTACTTTATATTATATGGAGTCAGAGTGTAGTAAAGTTGAAAGGTATAATGGCATTATGCTAGCTTTATGGACTATTTTGGAATTTATTAAGGTTTTTTAGGCTGTTTTGGAGTTAAGCTAATATTTCCGCTACATGTTAGCTTTTTCGGCTAACTTAGCCTTTTTTGTTTTTTAGGCTAATTTCGCATTTAACTAATATTTTAGCTGGCTATCAGCTTCACCGTTTTCAGCTATCAGCTTCAGCGTTTTCAGCTATTAGCTATCAATTTCAGCTTCTTCAGCTATCAGCACCAGCCTCTTCAGCGGCCAAATTTCGCTTACAGCATTCACACTAGCATTATCGCAGGTAATGCTACACATCTAATTTTTTGTTTGTTTAAAGTTAATAATGATTAAGATTTGTGAATTGTTTCCCTACTGTCAGGGTTCAACCTCTTCCGACCACCAGAGGGCACCCTCTCCAGAGTACTGACTGCCTCTGAACACTCCTACTTCACCAGCTGCTTCTCTGTTAGCGTATTCACAATAACACCCAAACAAACGTTTTGACAGAGCGGCGTGTCTTTCGCAATCACTTTACCATCAGTAAACACAACCAGAATTAATCCATATATAAAGCACTTAAGGAAAATAAGGTCACTTTTCTACTTTCTACACACTCGAGATTCTTTTTTCTAAACAGAGAGAAGGAATCTTCACTTTAATCAATAATTGAACATGCAAAATTATTTTCTACAAACAAGCACACCAACAATACTGTAATGTACTGTTATTACTACATCATTTAAAACCATTTTGCTTTGACTGTTTAAAAACAATGTTTTTGATTACAGAAAAATCTATCATTGAAAAACTTCAAATATTACAATAATGTAAATGTACCGTAGAAAGCGTAATATTTATGTTTATAACCTTTTAGCCGGAAACTGAGGAAAAATGTATGTTTTACTGGATTGTTTTCCAACATGAGCTCCTTTGTTCCATCATAGACACTGAAAAACATCAGTTCTGTTTAGAACAATCTACATATTGAGTGTGTTGGAAACACAAGTTGCCAATATGTAATAACCCCGTTCTTCAGTTAAAAAATCCTTTAATTTATTAAGTATATACGTAACTGACTGCTAATACGAGCATTTCATTAATTTCTTAGAAGAGAGTTGTGGGGCTCCAGTGTAAAGCAGAAAAAAGGCATGTTTGATCCCCTAACTATAATTAATTAATTAAACTTAAATTAATAATTGATAATAATTAAGATTGCTAGAATGCATTTTTCATTAATGAGCAGCTAAAGTGCATTAGAATTCAAACAATAAATATAGATGCAGTGAATTCTCCGTCATGTCATTGTCGTAAAGCAAACACCTATAGGGCGAAGCTTCTCTTCTCTCCTCCTCCTTAACATTCGCTGCACTTCTTTCTCTTGGTTGCATGTATTTTTTATCCTGTGTACTGTGTTGAGCTTTGACAAGTGTTTCAGAGCTGCTGGCCTAAAGCCCTCGCATACTGCCACACAAGCAGAACGATGGCATGAGAGTCTAGAAGCCCCGATGTGATAACGCACACCGCCAAATCCACGGTTAATTGGATGCTTCCTTCACAACAGAACAGGGCTAAACAGCAGCAAGTAAATAACAAGCTTAAGTCAAGCCTCCGAAATGAACAAGAGGAAAATGGCCAGATAACAAAACCAAGAGCAGATACACTGCCCTTGCATTATATTATGTTTGGAAAAGAAAAAAGAAAAGGCAACACTCTTCACTGCATAATCCTGCTTTCTGAAGGACTGATTAGCTTTTTCCAAAAGAACAGCCAGTATCTTAGCATTGTGGAATAGAATAAGTCTAGCTGCTGCATTCTTCATGCCAAGATGGACAGTAGGATCCAGAAAACAGTCTGCAGCCAGGTACTGAGGAACACGTGATCAGTAAGGACGTGGAGTGAAACAGCAGGAAACAATACCTGTTGGAGTTATGGCATTGTGGAGAGTATGAGAGTATATGTTTCAAAAGGAAAACCAGAAGAAAACTGTACAACAAACACACAAGTACTGCAGAAATAATGACACACTCTCAAAACTGTTCTGTTTTAGCACATGGTTTTTAATTCCACAACTATTTTCAATAAATTAGATATATTACGTAATTTTCCACACCTTAGTTTTCTTTAAAAACTACAGTGCACCTTAAAATCCGGGGCACCTTATGGATTCATTCTGGTTGTGGTTACTGATACTGAAGCGATTTAGAGAGGTAAACTGTGGATCAATTCACAAAAGTTCCCTAATTTGTTACGTTTAAAATATTTTTTTTTATAAAATGGCAATTTTGAGTTGATGGTTTACTCAGCAAAAATTTAATTTAATACAAATTCATATTTTTACATGTATAAAATTACAGAACTTTTGTTAATTGATTCAATGTTTTACTTTTTAGAGTAAACGCAGCACTCTCAAAATTTCAGTCTGTTTTTAGAGAGTTGCTAACAAAGTTGTGTGTTATTGTGAATATGCTAATGCAGCTAAAGCGTAGCTGTGTCTGAATTCTTTCTAGTGCTGTCTGAATCTACTCATTCCAAAATCGGGTGTACTACCAATTTCCCGGATGTCTTTACGAAAAACTAGCGTGCATCGATGCTCACTGGATTAGCGAATATAGACCACAATGCATTGCGGTCGAACAATTTCGAATCAAAAAATGTGCTTACATTTTTTTTTTATAAAACATCCACATTTTCCCCATCAGAACACAATGGAGTCATAAATACATGTCGTGAAATGTTCGTATTGATTTGATTTTGACTTTGTGAAATCGGTGACATCATATTCACTGTTTGGAAAAACGAAAGAAAACTAGTTAGCATCGTCTTTTAAAATCCAGGGCACTAAATAGTCCCGCACTATATCGTTTTTTAGTAGTTAGTGGTTGGAGAGGGATTTCGGACACAACCTGTGAGGTTTTTTTGTTTTGTTTTTTGACAAGTTGCTAACAAAGTTGGGAGTTAGCTTTTAGTTTTTTTAAATGTCGCAAACAAAGCTGTGCGTTATTGTGAACATGCAAACGCAGCTAAATTGTAGCGGTGTCGGACTGTGTTTTTCTTTTTTTCTGAGTGTCACTATCAAGGTTGGGAATTACAAGTCTGAAAATGCTAATGTAGCTAAGGTTTAGCGTGTTACAACAAGTTCTGGAATTGCTGTGAATCTGGTTATAAAGCCTGACTGACTGACAGATTCATATCCAATTTTTTTTTGTTTTTTTAATGCTCATTTTAGTTCAGTGCACCATTTATATGACAAATAGAAAAATAAACCATTTATTGACTGTTCACCCTGTAATGCGGAAAATACTGTAATTTCAATGACTAAAGACAAAAAATGAGTGATAGGAAAAGCTCAAACAAAACATATTAAGAATGGTGTAAAGATGCTGCTAAATGATCTTTTCATTACTATTTTTTTCTGAATTCCATGCCGTCTTCCTCTCAACACCACTGGTACAATCATGGCTTCAACCTGCAGAGCTTGAGGAGAATCATGTGAGAGTTGATGAAGGCCCATGAGCGGTGGCACTCTTACACTAATGGTTCCACCTCTCTGCAGTCACACGTGTTGTGTGTTCGATCTGTGGTTTCAGAAACTGTCAAGAAAACAATAAATCATGGAAAGACTGACAAACTGTTCATGTCACAGCCCCGGGTCGCTGCGCCCTGTCTTCCTCTGCACGACCAGTGATTCTGTAGAGAAACCAGAAAGCCCCAAAAGAGAAGCAAATAAATCCTTTTGCTTTGCTGTTAATAGTTCCGCCTTTGACCCACCTACCATCATGACTGATTGGGCCACTTATAGTAGGTGACTGGAGAACTGCTACTGTCTCCAAAGCTACACAAGATTGTCTGACCTCATGAGGATCAGAAAACTCAAAAAAGTAAGAATCCATGTTGTGCAGTTGGTCAAGTGGACCTGGATTAATAAATCATCTTCTCACAGAAAGATTTTTTTGTTGAATGTTAGCTAATGTGTTGGGAGCAACATGTCAATTGCATTGACGCCAATACAAAGAGTTCAAGAATCAAATGTGAATGTTTTCAATTCATCAATTTCTATTTGCATTATGTAACGATTAATTAAAACTGAGAAAATCAGCTTCAAGTGTAAAACTAAAATTTTTATAACCCTGATATAAGGATTCTCATAAACTGCTGTTTGTGCTTCCCTCGCCTCCCGTCTCTATCAACACATGTTTACTGGATCGATGAGTCACCTTTAGGAACCTGACCAGTGTAAAAGATGTCTGAACTGAGTTGGACTCGTTGACTGGAGTTTCCTCTGATCACCTTAATGGATCCAAAGAGGGCGATTGGGGAAACAGAGGGAAGTCACTTCTTCCTGTAATGCATGAATTTAACCCCTTGGTATGCAAATGTATTTCCAGCTATGAAAAAACTCTACTTCTGTGTTTGTGTTCCTGCAGATGCTAAATTAAGATCATTTTTGAGCAGAAGTGTTGAGATGCATATTTGCATTAATAGATATCAATGGGTTAAGGGTAATGCAATAAATCAGCTAATTTAAAAGAAAATCTTCATTCACAGTTGTTATAAATAGAAAATAAAGAACATTGTGTACAAACAGAATATTTTGCAACTAAGCTGTAATTGCTTCTAGAAAAACAAGTATAATTTGTTATGTCTTGCAGTCCCGAACATCACGAAAATAGAAGGTACCATCGTCATGCATGTGATTGGTGTATTGGAAGTATTTGTATTTAAAACCAATTCAACCTGGTCAACATGTTCATCAATGCAGAAAATTAAAAAATCAGTTTTGTCAAGTCCTGTGCCTAAATTTAGTAAAAATGCGGAGCTGATGACATTTTTCCATGCAGGTTTGCTGTGAGTGTGTGTGTCACTGTGGCAGATATAGCACAATCACCACCTAGTGGCTAAACTGAAACACCCTCCGGGAGAACAACTGTTGGAGTTTCTCCATGTGACACTGTATGACATTAACCATGTCTTAGAGTTACAATAATACATTTTACAGTACGTGAACTGTCTTAGAGTACTATGATTATCTTCAACACACACACATAATTTATGTATATATAAAATTATTGTTACTAATAAATATTATTCGAATCAATCCAGGTCCTGATGAATTGAATTATTTTTTTATATTATTGGACGGCCCAATTTTAGTGATTAGAATTTTTTCTTAAAATAGGAAATAAATAATAAATATTTTTCTTACCCAGTTTGTTTATTTAAAGAGACTCTGTCAATGGGTTAAGCATGTTTGAGTTATTTCTAAAGTGCCTGTATCACAATGTAGAAGATGCTTTTTAATTCCAATCATTTCTATGTCTACTCATGTATCTGTTCTTGTCTCTGGAATAAGGGATGCGTGCAAACATAATAAACGAGTGGTGATTTAGTTTTAAACGTGCGTTTCATTGTGTCTCCTCCTTTAATAGCTCCACACTCTCAGCCGAACTGATGTGAATTGGTAAAGATCTGTTATGCAAACATTCTCTGCTTGAGTTCAGATGAAAACAGAAATATAGCATTAGTCAGCCTTGCTAGCTGCTGCACAGTTTCTCATATTTTAGCCCAGTTAAATAAGCAATTGAAACGGTAAAAGTGAAGCCACTTTTGTTTAGTACAACAGAGGCAAAAATACAGTTGAAGATGAGTGTGTAAATGATGTCCACAGGCTATTTGCTGCTTGCTTCACGCTGTTCCTGCTGCGTCAGAATGCAGCAACACATGGAATCTACATCTGTGTCGTATGTAGGTCACCCCAAGGATCCTGATTATGGAAAATCGGGACTTTGTGCTTCAACACAATGTTCTATCTCAGATGTTACTCCACAAGTAACCCCAGTGGAAAGACTAGGACCTTTAAAGTACATGAATGCAACTCTGTCCCTGCACAGGACAAAGCAGGGATAAAAGATGGATGGATAGTTAAAGGTGGATTTTCTTTGTTTGAAATACGATAAATTGAAAATGTTCTTGACCTCTAAGTGAACAACCTTGAAGTGCCTGGCAGCTGACATTGCTTTAACGCAAAAAACATGTTGCAGTTACCCCAGTACCTGTCATGATAGCAGCGAGAGAAATCCTTCGAATGGCATGTAGATTACCATCTGACATTTTTATCTTTAATAGGGTTTTAGGAGCTGAATGATTTGCACTTTATGCTTTGACTTGAAGAAGGTCACATTTGCTCTGCTCTGTCACAATAAGTTATGTTTCTAAATGGTTTTGGGAGAGATTCTTTGCATTTATATTATCCAGATTGTTTTTGATTAGCAGAACAGAAAAAAAATAAATAAATAACCTCTTGCTAATTTTGCTTTGCATCCTAAAATCCCACTCTGATTATCATTTATTGTAAAAGTGTTTTAATTTTTACAATTCTTTAAATTCTTCTAATTAATTACATTTTGAGTTTACACATTTAACCCTTCCACTCTCTATGGGGTCCAGGTTCTGGAGATGGTATCTTCACATTGACTGCAGTCAAATGAGCCGCCGTTCACATTTCTGTGGTCAAATCAGCATCACTGGATTTTTGGTGTGAGTTTCATCCAATACTTACGGTAGCAGGACTGAGAACGCTGGAAAATCTCCACCAGACTCCACGGAGCTTCTTGATGTGACCACGGAAATGTGAACGGCGGCTCATTTGACCGCAGTTGGAAAGGATTGTAAATCAATGAAAGAGCATTTTGATGTTAGCTTTGATTATTTTATCAAGAACTCTGAGAAACCAATGATTGAATGTATTGATCACAGTCAATAAACATTGGAGAATTAGCTAAAAGAGTCTTTGGTGAACTGGAAGGAGAAAGAATCAGGATTTTGGAGGAAGTTCTGTCCATGAAGATCTTCACTTCCTCGTCCAGCTGACATCCGGATCAGAACCATACGGCTGGACATTACCCATGTCGGTGGACGTTTTTATGTTGCAGCGGTGAAGATGTACGCTAGCGAGACACAGAGATATCGTAATCAGACGGAGAATCAGGGGAGCCACGCCCCCTCAGAGGAAATTTTGGAAACAGAGGCTTGGGTTGGGTAATTTGATTAAAACTGTCATAATCACATTTAAAACACTACTGGGAATGTTTTTTTCAATAAAAAATGGTAAATGGCCTGCCTGTCCTGGGAGAGGATCCCTTCTTCATGTGGACATCCCTGAGGTTTCTCCTCTTTTTCCCTGGAATCAGGTTTTCTTTTTTTTTAGGAGTTTTTTGTTACTGAGAAGGAGAATCTAAGGGCAGGGATAACCAGTTTAGCTTAGTCTGTTTACTTTAGCAACCAGCTATTGTTTATATTTTATGACTGACTTTATGTTTTTGTGCATTTACCAGTGTGAAGCCCAATGAGAACACTGTATTGTAATGTAATATAGATAAAACTGAATTGAACATAGAAATGAAGCCACATCCAAATATTACTGGGCCATGAAGCTGGAAAAGTTTTGAAATAAATACTATATAAAAAAAGAAACATGCATCAGTTGTTTTATAGTGTCTACATTATTCCCACAACTTGTTCAACAGCATAAAAGTAGAAAAAAAAATGACCCCGATAAGTAAGTAAAGAGGTACACACATACACACCGGGCCCTGTGGTATCCCAGGAGTGGTAAAACACCCGAGGTAACGTCCAGCTATTAATAACCTCACTGAGAACCAAGGTCGTTCAAGATTTACACCTTTATTTCAGAAAATTAACTATCTAGACCGCTAACTCACACACACAAACATGCACAACACACTTGGGGGGCGCACACACAGTCACACACATTAAAAGCCCCTAAAATAACAACACAAACATTAGGGAAGGACTGGGACTCTGGGAGGAAGATTGGGTGACACACAACAAAGCACAGTACACACCAAAACACACCACACACCAGGGCCACTATCGGGAAACAACAGGAGACAGAACAACAACACTTTAGGAGACACTAGAATAAATGTGCTACTGACAGGAGGAAAAGTGTGACTCTCCTGTCCAATCACCAGCTGTCGCCACTCAGCAGTGATTTGACTTTGCTGGCTGCCTGCATGCCCACACCTGTATCCACCTATCCTGTTCCACCCCCACTGGACCAGTGCCAGCTCAACAAAAGGGCAAATTGGTTAGAATGACAATGAAGAAAACATCAAACTAAAATAAAAATACATCAACTTTTATTGAGTTTGAACTTATTCACCTGATGGGTGGATACGGGATGTCTGCAGCTGTAAAATAGGCAAACCTGTACGGGACATGCAGGTGCATGACATAGCAAGGGCGTAGACTGCTCAGTAGAAACTGTTTACCCAGCCAGCAAGACCAAGTGGGTCCATGTGGTTTAAAAGTGGCAGAAAATGTGGCCCCAAAGGGTTTGCCCACATTGGCTATAGTGAGCAGTCAGGAGGTAGTCTCGCAACGCTACGCTAGCCAGCCACCCTGTGAACAGCATAGTGCGCTAGCGAGCTCTGCTGTAACATGCTAGCAAGTTCCTCTGTAGCAAGCTAGAGAGCTAGACTCCTTATTCCAGAAGAAGAAGAAAGTATGTGCAAATAACAGAGTTTTAGACCACAAATAGTTACTTTAAAAATATTTCCTTGAAAGAGTTTGAAAATCTCATGCCTGTGAGTTTATAAAGATGTTTATTTCGTCAGCAATGTTTGCTTAGTTCAAAGGAGCGTTAGCATTGGCTGTCCTATATGAAATTCCATTTAACGTTAACATCAAGCTAGCGGAATTTAGCATTAAGCATTAGATGGATCTCTACTTTTATGGATCGATTGTTGATCTATTAAGCTTAGATTGATTCATATGGATTAATTCATTCTTTTAACCCAGCCCTACATCAAAACATGTTTTCTCGTGCAGTTTGATCAAGATTATATTGATATTTAAACATTTTCTTGTTATGATTATTTTTTAGGGGGTAACATTTAATTTGAACAACAATTCAATTCATTTCATAATTTGTGGTTAATGATGCGTTTCAGAGTTGATTTTGGCTCATTTTGAGTGATCTGATTCGATCCGATTCATTGACCTAAAATAGATCAGGACATCTTTATCCAGAACTTCCACCAGTGTGACTCAGAGATGATTATCTGCTACTGATCAGTGCAGCTGGAGTTTTCCAGATTCCTTATATTTCTTTCAAGATAATCAAGTGTAAATGTGAAAAACATAAAGTGTTTCCACACATTGGACTGTATTGATGGTTTGATCAGTTTTTTTAATGGTATAAGGTTGATTTGATTAACAACTTGCCTCAGACATATTGATCTGTTTGGATCGTAGGAGTAGAAATCGATAAATTGATTAATTTTTAAATCCCTATTTTTTTTCTTGTAAGACAGAAAATACATGTGTCATTGAGACAAGACTGTTTCTACTTTCTTAAGATTTTATTTTTGCCGTCTTTAGTGCTTTTCTACAGGATGCCAGACCTGCTCAATACATCGCAAAGGTATCGTCATCTCAAAATCAGTCTGTGCAATAAATGGATTAAAAAAGTGACTTCAATTACAATAAATATTTACCATGAATGTTTACACATGCAAAAATAATCTTATGGCAGACCTTAGCCATTTAAATAGAGACCTTTCCGCATTTGAGCTATCGGATGGATCCCTTTCATGTTAGATACTCATCTCCTATGTAGATGTGGGTCATTTGGGGTATAAATAATCAAGCTCTGTTGAAGTTATTCAAATAAAACTAATGCAGTAAAATGGAAATAATACAGTATATTAGTTATTTTGTTACATGATCATGTATTGCAAGTCACATCGTCATTGCAATATAAGCCAATAAGACTTAAACTCAATCTAAAGGAACAATCAGAGGTGGATGTTCTGATGGAGCATTGCGACATTCTCCAGGTAAGCTTGAGGTGGTCATACAGAGATAGTGATCCTTACCAACACTCAGACGAAAAAACAGAGCACCAGCCAAGCAGCTGCTTCACTGAGCTGTTCCCGTCTCTTCTTCCTTGCGACTGGAAGGAGGACACTCTTGGCAGCTTAGAGGTGAAGCAGCAGGTGGGAATGTCTAACGGGAGGGCATAGAGGACTTCATGGTGGGGCCTCATTAAACCGATCACCTGACTCTCCGATGCACTCGACTACAGCTAAGATCTGAAAATGTGAAGGGAGTCCAAAGGAAGAGAGCAGACTTAAATCAAAATAGACCAGATTCAAAATCCAGTAAAATACAATCCTAAAGGCTGCTAATGTTAGCTTGGGGGTTTGAGGGGCTGTAAGAAGCGGGAGAGGGTAAGTGGGGGCGGGATTGCTCTGAGTTAGCAGTCCTGCCCACAATCTAGATGCTAGGCCTGGTCTCCTGCGTCTAGGTCCTCTACCACCTCTTCCTTTCCGAATGACCCGACCCACTTGGACCCAGCAGGAGAACTGTTGCTGCAGGCCGCGCCACATCAGAAGGGTTTTCCTGCACCCATAAATCAAGTCATGTCAAGCCATGTCCATGAATATGTTCCTGCCATCCTTCAAGCTTCATGTTCCTGTTCATGTGTCGGTTCCTGAGGAGGGTCACCGGGACCGCTCCTTCATGTTCCCTGTCCCTTGTTATGCTTGCCGCTCATCCCCTTGACTGTATTCCCTGTTCTGGAGGAGGGTTCCCTTTCGTCCCTGGAGAGAGTTGTCAGGGCCCCTCGTCTTCACGTCTGTTCCTGAGGAGGTTCTAATACTGCTCCAATCTATCTGGCTGCAGGAGCTCTGTTTTCTGGACTTGTTTTTCTCATAAGGGTCCCTTCCTCATGGGTGTTTTGGGCATCTGGGATCTGCCCTTTAGGGGAGGGGTACTGTCATGATTATAGGCTTAGGTTTTGTCATCCTGTTTTTGCTGTCAGTCTCACCATGTTCAGGTTAAATCATCCACGGCTGTCTTCATTTAAATAATCAACCTCAGTATATTTAAGTGTCTGCTTTTCAGTTCTTCAGCGTCAGGTCATCTGTTCTGCTCTGTTCTGCTCTGCCACCGTTTTAAAAATCCTTGGGTTTAGTTTTTTTTTGTTTTTTTGTCATGTTTAGGTTAATTAAATATTTAAAGTTCCTGTCACTAAGCCTGGTCTCCTGAGTTTGGGTCCTCCTCTACCTCTTCCTGACATGTTTTGCAGAAACTATTAACATAAGTTTTCTGATTTTGACAAAAAAACAATACAAATTAAAGACCACGGGAAACCTTTTACAATAAATCAAAAATGATCAGAGTGGGACTTTTTGAGTTAATATGCAATTATACTTAGGCAGAGGCAGCTAATTTTAAAATGGAATGATTTAATCAATATGATAGGACGAAATAACATCAAGATGATATTGATTTCACTGTATGACACAACCAGAACATTTGCATTAACACAGTCAGATTCAAATCTGTAAGCTTTTGCAGCGTTTTACTCGTCTGACAAAATTTCAACCAATCATAAGGAATCTACAGCGGTGACCTCAGACGCCGTTTTTGTCCTCCTGTCTTGAATTTCGACTCTTTTTTTAGATCATCAGGAAGTGAACCAGGCCTTTTTGACAAGAACTTGACGCCGTGGGGATCAATAATGCATTGAATCTTCATTGCATCAAATGTCAAGTTACCCTTTTAATCAATGACTGGCAGCTGCTAACTGGAAATAAACAGCTTTTTTCGCTCCATCACTGCGTTGTCACATGGAATTTAGATGCTAAAGAGATTACTGATCAACTGTCAACCCTTCACAGTTGTTTCTGTTTTGGTTAATTGATCCTTTTTTTATTACTGAAAAGTATGCTGCTTTTAACGGTTTTGATCAAAGATAAATTACTCACAACATCTTCTCTTCTTTAGATATTACTTAAATAAATCATGAAGTCTCTAAATTTGTATCATTCTGAGTGTTTTTTCTGAGACAACATGGCACTGATTGAGGCATACAGACATAAACTCTGAAAATGTTTTTAAAAGTAAAAACAAGTTTTTGCTAAAAGCCATCTCTGTGGGACTGTAAACGTTTGCAAATGAGGGTGGTACACAAGAATTCATAAAACTCAAAGTATGAAGAAATCAACACTTTCTGCCATTTGAAAGAACAACAGTGCCATGTCCTGTTGCATTCATAAATGCATCCGAACCAATTTGGAACCATTAATTGTTAAAGTATAGAAGGATAGGGTTACACTAAGTAGATTGTGGCTTTTTTATTCATCCATCCATATTCTGAACCCACTTATGCCCTTTAGGGGTCATGGGGGTGGTGGAGCCAAGCCAGCTACTAGCTCTGTTTGAAGGCCTTACACTCGGATCCACACCTAGGGACAATTTGGAGTCAACAATTAACTTTGGAAGCATGTTTTTGGTCTGTGGGAGGAGACTGGAGTTACAGAAAAAATAAACTCACGCATGCACATGGAGAACATGCAAACTCCACACAGTAATGTCTTAGTCACAACCCCCCTTACATGGATCGGGGTGATGCCGGTTTTAGGGTTGTCCGCCCCCATAGAAGATCGGCCTTAAACCAAACACGAAAAAATTTTTTGGGGCTCTTGACCTCTATAAATTGGGCTTCAAAAGTGCTATCTGTTGGTTATTGCCAAATTTTTGGACAAAATAAAACAAACTTGTTGAATTCATAAAAATATAGTAAAAAATGTTTGTGTGCTGCCCTCTACAGGTTGAAACAAGGTATTGCAGTGGAATTTTGTGATTGGTTGACTGGTGTAACTCCCAGAAGTTTTACCACTCAGACAGGGGTCACTTTCAGACCTGCAAACCTTCAGGCTGCGCCTGCAGCCCCGCTGTCGGGCCTCACAAAAGCAGCATCTTGAGCCAGCGGCTTAAAACATCAAGGTCCTCACTTCCATCACTTTTCCTGGTACCACTCTCCATATTTTTTGTTTTTTAATTGAACATAACAATGACAAGCCACTCTCCATATTGAAGACCCAGCATACGATTCGTAAAGCTAACCTTTCAATCATAGCCACACCTCCGCCACTCAGTCCCGCCCCCTTTTTGGGGTTTTTAAAACCTGAGCAGAGAAGGGAGTCAGCCTCCAACTGCCCTGTTTGGTTGCCCTTTAAAGTTAAAGCAGGTGTGTATTGCAGTTCCCTTGTGGCCTTAAACGACGACCTCAAGGGATGTCTCAAAAATGGAATGTACCATAGTAATAAATTCAGTAAGTGTGTAGTGAAGTATTTTTAAAGGTTAATGTGAGTTTCACTCGCTCATGACGTGCATTTGCGTGCACTTGCTCCTTACCTACCACTGGCAAGAGATGTCAATGACGCCTCTTGTGTCCTTGACGCAAGAGGTGTCAAGGTGAAATGTAAGTGTTCGTAGGACGACTACATAAACTACAATCTGATTATATAATTTCTAACAGTCAGGTTGAATACACTGGGTGCCTAAGGGACACATAAGGAGTGTGCACTTATCACTTGATCAGGACTAATGGGTCTCTTGTGCAGAATTAAGGGAAGTTGAAAAGATTTTTAAAAAAGGCCAAACAACGTGGCTGCTTTTCAACTACACCCCAATCTTAATATAGCCACAGAATTGGCCCCCTTATAAGTTTGCCTAGTTTTCACACACAAACAGACCGTATCCACCCGTAAGGGCAGACATGACAAAGGCTAAAGGACCCAGGCAGGATCTGAACCAGGGCCTTCTCGCTGTGAAAGGAGAGCACTAACCACTGCACCACTGAGCAGCCTGTGGCTTTGTTAATGAAAGCTAAACACTGTGGAAAATGACACCTCTGTTAACAGTATCAAGTGACCATGAATTGATCCACCAAGACAAAGCCTTTTTGAAAGCACAAATTTGGATTATTTAAAAAATCCTGATCCATTTCAGGTCATTAAACACATCTTGTATTACTTAAGCTAGGTTGTTTGTATTAAATAGCTGCTTCCTCCACTTAAGGCCTCATTGATCAGTACAGCCATCTGCTTTTGCTGAACGTTAGCGAGGACGTTCGAACCAATCTAACACACCATCTGTTTTAAAGTTCTAGTCGGTGACTTTCTGGCACCAGAGGCCTATGTCACGTTTTACACAAATCACTGACCAGTATGATGTTAGGAGTGATGATGGGATCTATAATCTCTTTCCCTTTATCTGGCTGCTCAATTTGATGATCAGCCAGGTGTTAATGATAAAGGAGTGCAGGGCTGGCTCTGACCAAATAGCCATCAGCAAGCTGTAATGGGGTGAAAAGCTTGCTTTGGGACAAGAGTAATTGATGGTCCTTAGGATCAATATTAATAAGTGAGTCATTGGGGCATTTCATCAGGTATTGGAATACAAATTAAGAAAAAAATCTTCTGAAACTGTTAGATTTTTAGCCCTTTTTGGATTGTTTTTGTATTTAAAAGTTAAAAAACTGCATAGAAGAATTTTCAAAAGTCAAAAATGTATAAAAAAATGAAACTTCAATTACGAAAACCTAAATTACATCTTTTAAAGTTCCATATGGAGTCAAAAATCAGTGGCTGTATTGTCTGTAAAGACCAGTCTGGATAATACATTGTAAAGACAGATCACAATAGGAGTTATATAACACACGTGGCAGGAAAAATGAAAATCCAATCAGGTGGGTGAGTCACAATATCTTTGAACACGTCCCCAAGTGACTTTTCTTTCTCCAAAAGGTGAACATCCAGCTGGCCATGAAACCATATTTCTGCAAGTTTTTTAAAGTTCTTCTAGCCTGTTCTTTAAAAAAAGAAAATAACAATGACACTGTTTTTAGTATCTGTAAAAGCGCAAAATAATGAGTCTTCCATGGAAAGACATGGTGGGTTACTCTTATTTATAACAAGATTTGGAACTAAAGTCAGTCATTTTTAAGATTTAAAATAATTTTCCTCATTGCCTAAAACAAAAGAAGTCTGTCTATAATTTTGGCATAGACATTTAAAGTATTGACATCTTTTTGAACTAGAGCTGATATTCGTCAATCCCTATGTCATTTCCTCTTACTGAATCCATCCATCCATTTTCTTAACCAGATATAAGCCTTTCTGGGTCACATGGGTGCCGAAGCCTAACCTGGCTACTATTGGGTGAAGGTGGGTTACAATCTGGACAGATCACCAGTCTGTTGAAGGGCATCTTCCTGAGTTGTAGGTGATAACTGTTTGTCTACAATTTGAAATTGTTATTCAGTTCAGTTCAAACTTCAAGGGTAGCCTATATTAGAAGTTGTTCCAATATTAATCAGAGTCAATGTAGGATCTCTCATAGCAGTCACTGTTGTAGTCATTCGGACCTAATATACATATACAGGCCATCTCTGACAACTTTTGGCTCTTACTCTAATACAGGGGTGTCAAACTCAATCACACAAGGGGCCAAAATCCAAAACACACCTTCAGTCACGGGCCGAACAGGATAAACATTTATTGAACACACTGAAACTAGATTTTTAAAACATTAAAATCATAACTTTTTAACATAATTCTGAACTAGATATATAGCATTACCTGTGATAATGCTAGTGTGAATGCTGTAAGCTGAATTTGGTCGCTGAAGATGCTGAAAATGATAGCTGAAATCACTGAAGCTGATAGTCAGCTAAAATATTAGCGATATGGCAAATTACCCTAAAAAACAAACAAAAAAAAAACTAAGGTTTGCCAATACAGCCTGTGTAGCTAAAAAAATAGCTAAACTTCAAAATATCCTAAAAGAAAAAAACTGAAAAAAAGCCTAAATTAGCCAAAACAGCTACTGTGTAAATATACGTCTAACTTAAAAACAGCCTAAGAAAACTTAAAAAGTAAAGCTTAAATTAGTCAAAACAGCTAGCATGTAACTGGAATATTAGCTAAACTCCAAGGTAGCCAAACACATTTTAGTAAATGCCCAAATAGTCCAAAAAGCTATCAGGTTGCCAATTTTTAAAACCATACATTTTTAACATAATTATTAATGATAAACATGCAAGAATTTATTCCAGAATACATCAACTTAAACCTTAAATAAATAACTTTCAATATTTTACTCTCCATAAAAATGTAATTTGTCAAAATTATACTAGTTAGAAATGAGCACAAGATAACATTTGGTCATTAGTAACAATAAAATAAAATGATCTGTAGAGCCAGACAGAATCACTCGGAGGGCCGGATCCGGCCCCCGGGCCTTGACTTTGACATGTGCTCTATTAGATGTCTACCAATAGTGTTCTAGTGTATTAGATAAATAACAGACATCATGTGTCCTGTGAGAAGACACTACGCAATTGACTTATTTACAAAGTGCAAGGCATGATGGGACTACGACAAAATTAGTGTTGGGGAAAGTGGAGATCTATGCAATAGACCTCTATGAATTGATGTCTAGCAGATGCTTAGCCTGACTATTTTGCTTTAACTTCTGGATGTCATTTCTGTTGCATGATTGATCTATTTATTTTCTGTTTAGATACCATTACAAATCCCACTGAGACTACTGTGTTGTACGATTGGGCTAATTTTGTAAAAGAGTATCAACCACCATCAACGTCTGGGCTTTGAAGGTCTCTTGACCATATCCAAGGTCATCACATGCAAGACTTCTCCAGCCCAGAGCCCAACCGCCAGAGACTTTTCAATACTCACGATTCACTGTTAAATGTTTCACAATTCAATCTTTCACAATTAAATCATTCAATCAATCCCACTTTCAAGTTCTCTCCTTATTGAAATGCATATCCATAGCTTTAAGCTTTGAAATGGTCATGATTTAGATACCCAATAGATGTGTCCATGCCTAGTGGGCAGTTTTCATCTCACTCAGCATTCCTCAACGGAGAACCATCTCTATACTAGACATGAACAAAACTGTATCACATTTAACAATGTTGGAAAGACTTCTTCATATTCTATTGGGTGGTATGATCTGTTTGTGGACGTGGTTAGACGACCTGGCAAATTTGGTAAAAAATATTCAGAACTTTAAAGGAAATTTGCCAAATTTGAACAAAAAATTGCTTAAATAAGATATAAGATATAAGAAATAAATAATATATATATAAGATATAATAAATAATCTGCTTAAATAAGATATATATAAGAAATAAATAATAATAATATATATATATATATAAGATATAATAAATAATCTGCTTAAATAAGATATGTAATCTCTTTAAGATATACATTTTGAAAGTATAAAAGACTGCAAAGAACTCAATAAAGAGTAGGTGTTGGATTTAACACAGCTACTCAGCACACTTATTCATCCAGTCCTTTATTTTAAGTTTATGTTAATGTTAATGCCTAGATTAGAAAATCTGGATGAGTTAACACTAACCATGACAGGACTACTACTACTGCCACTTCAAGAAATGTCTGTTGTCGAAATCCTTTTTTACTGCCTCAAATCTAGTGTTAGCCTTTGTAATTCAGTTTGTTTGATTTGTACAATTCTTATCTCACGTATTTATGTTCAGTGTATTAGGTCAATATGTATGAGTGCTCTAGTCTGACTGTCAGGAACAGGTGGTGTAGGACCCAAATTGCAGGAGGGCAGGTTTGGTGCCAAAAGCATGAACTAAAGGAGCGGACACACAAAAAAACTAAACTGAAATTGAAGAACTGCAAAGCATCCACTAAAATACACTGAGGATAATTAACAGAAAGGAAGACAGCTGTGGAGAATTAACAACCAGAAGCAGGTGTGACTGTGACAGGGGAACAACTCCAAACAACACGACCAAACCCCAAAATAGCACTGAAAAAAACTAACTTAAGATCACAGTCCTCACACCGACTTTGAGTGGAATTTTAAACCATTTTCACTATTCCAAAGTACACTAAAGATCTCAGTCATACTTAAAGAGAAAAAAAGGGAGTTTTTAGCAAGCTTTGCAGATACAGTCATCATTTTTGATGACATGGATTCCAGAATTTTCCATTTTAACAGAAACTAGCAGTTTTCAATTGGGTTCTAGGAATTTTACTCTCTGACCTTTCGGTGAACTTTCTCTCTCGGGAAGACGGATATGAATGATTTCAAAACTGGAATATCGCTTCTCATTGAAATTTGATGGAAATGGAGCAATAACCTTTCCCAGAAGACTTTGCAATAATGTTTGCAGCTGTAAAATGCTTGATGGTGATAACACACATTTAAAATCGTGGTCCAGCAAACGGCGGGACCTCAGCTGTTCCAGAGCAACATGTGCTGCTAATCAAATTAGCAGCATTGATTCGGAACATCTGCTAGATAAATAACCTCTTAATTAAAAGCTCTAAGTAGCTGATTTATTTTAGCTCAAAAACAGACTTTGATTTTTTATTTTATTTTATTTGACATATTATCAAACTGCATTAAGGTAGCTGTTAACTTGATAGGTTTGGAGATTTCTAGCTGTATCCTTATCAGTATTTAATTGTTTAATGTTTTATTTTCAACTCAAATTTTTATCTTTTGTTTTTTTCAACTGGTCTGCAGCTCCATGTTTGTTAATGTAGCAATGTCTTCCTCAATGTGTTATAAAAGAGTAATTTAATATAAATCTATATAAAGTATATATGAAATCCTTACACCATCACAATGGAATGTGTAGGTCAAAGGTCACCTGTCAAAATGAGTTTGATGGAAAGTTCATTCCTTACCTCTCTCACAGAGCTCCTCTTTACTGTACTTTACTTGATTAAAGATGGGTTTGTGTGAGCAGACCTGTGTGTGCGCGTTCATGCTTTTTGTAGGCGAGTACCGACTCATATAACCTTAAATACTGTGTTTATCAGTAACTTTATCCCAGCAGGTTGCTTAAGTTACTTTTTTTTTTTTACTAGATTAATAATAGTAAAAAAAAAAAAAAAATCACATTATTTTGTCTTTTTGCACTTTAAGTTGAACTATTAGTGAACATACCAAGAATTTCAGGTGATCTTGTCTCATCGGTTATGATTTAGGTAAAAAGTTTACCTGAAAAATGCTTTGCAATAAAAACATTAAACTTGAGAATTTTATAGGAACTTCTCATGTCCTCAGGTTTTAGCAGCATCGTTACACATTTGAATAGTCTTGTTTGTCTGAATCAGATGAGTTTTGTATCCATTGGGAGGCAGAAAAATTCTGCTGACTCAGCTTTGAATTGGTGACCAAGAAACTAACAGCTTTGAAGGAGATGAGATTCATCTACCGTGTAAAATTTAACAATTCAGCTATTAGTTAAATTAAGGCTAATTTTAAAGAAAGCAAACGATTGAAAGTTGTGTATTACTTTTTTTTTAATAACTCAAATACAATAATGGAATATTTATAATATATACAAAAGAAGTTAAAACAAAAAAAGTGTTTGTTATCATCGCACCAAAACTTCTTAATGACCTCTGAGAAAAATTGTGTTTTTGGGTTTTTTAACATGTTCTCATGACATTTCTCTGATCATATAAGACATATACAAATAAAATGAAGATTAAAATTAAATTTCTGAAAATGTCTTCATTCAGAAAGTCATCACATATTGACGTTTGGTTAAGGACCCCTCAACCTCACTTTTTGACGTTTTGAGTGTCCTCAACCCGTTGTTTTTGGATGTACTGGCTGTTCATAAAATCAAGGGCTGTGGGAAGAATGCTATGAAGACATGTTAAAAACCCCCAAAACACAATTTTCCTCAGAGCGCCTCATTAAAGGGTAACCAAACACTAAATCAACTTTATTGTCAGTTGACCTCTATAAATGGGGCTTTAAAAGTGCTGTCTGTTGGTCATTGCCAAGTTTTTGACAAACTGAAATAAAACTGTTTAGTTCTTGAAAATACAGTCAAAAACCGCCTGTGTGCTGCTCCCTACAGGTTGAAATGAGGTATTACAGTTGAATTTTGTGATTGGTCAAACCATTTAAGTCCCAGTCATGATCTGCAGCTCCAGTAATGATAACAGTCCTTTTCTCAGGCTCCACCCCTCTGACTGCATTTACATATTTCGATTGTAGGTGGAATCCACCTCCAACTTACCTGTTTGGATACCCTTTAAGATGAAATCAAACACTTTCTATTTTTTTTTACCTTTTTTGCATATATAGGTTAGGGTACCAGTGCGGTCCATGTCGTGGTACTGGATGGGTTCCAGTTTGTGGCCCTGAGGTTGGGACCCGTGATTTAACAGAAACAGCCAACATGTCAAAAACAACATGGTGGGGACACCCAAAACCTACATTTCTGATGTGTAGGGGTCCTAACCAAGCGTCAATATGTGACGAGTTTTGAGTGAGAATGAGTTGATTTGGATCATTAGCATCAGAGCTACATATGTGGAATGGATCCATTTGAAGTTTCCCAGATAGTTTCTATCAAAAGCAGTTTCTTCAGGTGTTGAAGTGAGTCACACAACTCAGAGGTTTGTTTGTTGAACTTACTGCTTCCTTCCTGTGGTCTAAAGTGATCGGCTCAGACGCATTTTCTCCAGGTAATTGCTGATGGTAATCAAATTCCCATTAAAGAGCAGGAAGCGCTCGTGCCAGTCTTCCACGCAAGCGGGGCCGGTGGTCAGCTGCCCCTTCACCACCAAGAGCTTTCCTGAATAATTACTGCAGTACAGCTACACTCTCAGAGCTCTCACCAGCGTCTCTGCCAAAGCGCTTCTGTAATCGCTGTCAGTGCCTCCCCATTTGGTTCAAACTGCGATGTTGTTGAGGAGTTTTGCTTCCGCCAGACACTGGCTGTAATCTCAATTTGCTCTTTGATTTACACCTCAGCCTCCGTGGTGCTAATCCTCCAACACCAGAAACTTCTTAATACACAGCTGAAGGAGAATAAATGAAAAACGCTTGTATTTCTAGCAGCCCGTCTTTTATTTTCTCCACCTCTAAGAACAAAAACAACATTAGTTTGCTCACATTATCATTTAAAGGCCCTATTTCATCCTCATGTATCAATAGCCGTTCCCTATTGAGTGAAAGTCTTTTTAAAACAAATTTATGTTTGGATTAGAGGAGCTTAAATATGAGGATGTTCGACGCATGTTTATTCCAGAAGAGTTTGAAAGAACTGCCATGTTCCTACTGTTAAGTGACACCAGTCAGCTATGCTCCAACCGGCTGAAACCAATCTATATAGCATCCACTCCCTCAAGACACTTGGGAAGCTCACTTAAAGACATCAATACTGCAGGAAATGAGACACAGAGCGATGGCTTCGAAGACTTAGATGTTAGATGGCTGACTGAGATGCCCTCACATCTTATTTAAGGTTGTGCTGCTCAATAGAACATAGTTCACTGCATAAAGTCCCTCCTCTCCTGTTAGAGATAAAACATCAAGCTTTGCTGGATGTCAGTCAAACAGCAGTGACATGGCATAAGCAAGGGCAGCTTCAGGAATATCTTGTATGCAGAAAATGGCAACGTTGTGACTCGGCTGCCAAACTGATACTTTTAATAAAGTCAGAATAAAAAATATGTAAATCAAGCAGAGGAAATGTAGTTTGTAAAAGCATGTTGATGCGTCTTTTGCCCAATCCGAATTCTTCCCTTCTACCTTCCCCTCCATTTGAAGGGGCAGTTTTAGTGCAAGTGTCCCGGGCATATTTAAAAAACTCTCCAAGAGGGGGGATACAAAGTACTCCGTCATGAGGCTAAACCACATCGCGCTGAGAGGCGCTTTTCTTCAAGTGGGTGCGCCAGTGACGCCAGAAATATGAGACACTATTTTTTCATAACTCTCCGTTTGGAGGGCCAACTGAAGGGGAAGGGAGAAGGGAAGAGATTGGATTGGGCCCTAGATTCTATCCAACCATCTTAAGGACTCACTGAATCCTTTTGGGGATGCTGGAGCCTATCCCAGCTACTGATGGGTGAAGGAGGTAGGCAAACTCTGAACAGGTCACACACTCGCATGCACACCTAGGAGTAATTTAGACACACTAATCAACCTATGAAGCATGTTTTCGGGCTGAAGGTCCTGGAGGAAGAACACAAATACACGAGGAGAACATGCAAACTACACACAGAAAGGAACAAGGCAGGATTTGAAATATGACCTTCTTCCTGTAAAGTGAGTATGCAAACCACTACACCACCATGCAGCCCAACTTAGATCCCTCAGATCTGATTAAATGAAAAGGGAAAAAAAACGAAGCTCCTGTTGCTCGGTGCTTCATCACAAAATAAGATGAAGCACCGAGCAACAGGAGAGGTTCTGCTCCTCTATGTTTACGAGAATATGTGCTGTCATTTCAGATCTTATGATCAAAGTCTTGACCAGTACAAAAGCCCACATTTGGCGTTACAGCCAGATTTTATGAGTTTAATTTAGTACACAATACAAGATAAGATTTTTTTATAAGCCTTTATGTTTTTAGGCTTGTGTTTTCTTCCAGTTACCGCTACCTTCTGCCTCTTTCTCAGATCGACTGAGAAATCCTCTGTCTTAGGAACCGCAATACGCACCAAAACCACTTCTTCAATACATCCATTCATTTTCAGAACCTGCTGAATCTCTTTCGGAGTCACAGGGTTGCTGGAGCCTATCCCATCTACTCAGGGGTATAGGCGGAGTACACCCTAAGCATGGTTCCTACTCTGTAGAAGGACCACACCCACATCTATACCTACTGGGACAATTCAGAATCACGATCGACCTATGAAGCATGTCTTTGGACTGTTGGAGGGAGCTGAAGTGCGCTGAGTAAACCCCCACATGCACGGAGAAAACCCAGTCGGGATTTGAACCCAGTCTGGTTGTGAGGTGAGAGTGCCGACCGCTACACCACCATGCAGCCCTGTGAATCTTATAGTGTTGACATTTGGACCTCAGGTCTGTAATGATAAACTCTATTCTAAAACGTCTCAAACATCTATTTAAGGTTTCCACCTGAAATATCACAAAATACATACATTAAGAAAAGAATTAATGATGTAATAAAGATAAATAGAATGACAGGCTGGAGCAAACAAGCACTGAAGTTCACTTTTGCCTCCGCGTGGTGCCAACATTCACAACAAGATGGATTGGCCCTGAAAACTGTCAGCATGCTCTGAACAAAGGGCTTCTGGGAACTCAATTTCCTACCATATTGTTTAAGCAGCTTTTTCATTCCCTGTTCTCAGCTTAGGATGGTCAGAAGAACATCAGGAGGATTAAACCTTGTGCTGAATATTCAGATAACTGTTCCACTGCTTCCTCCAACATTCTGCCAATCAAACGTCAGCTAAATAGTTTTTCCCGTCACGCACACACACACAAACACACACACCCCGGCTCTGGCAACTAAAACAAGCAAAGTGGTACAAATCAGCAAACATAGGAGCACCAGAGGGAGGCTGGGGAACCCCGGAATAACAGTAAAAAAAACAACTTCTATACTTCCATATCTGCGAAACATAATGGAAATGGTTTGTCACTAACCCCCATCTCTCCACTATTGTCACAACCCGACTCCCTTCTCTTGTCACTTCAGCTGAAATGTAAGCGTTAGCTTGAAATCCATACATTCACGTCCTTTTGGACAGACAGCGCCGTTCTGGTAAACCTCTGAGGTGCGGCAGCGACAATGCGGATATGCAGCTGTGGCATCAGAGATAAAAGAAAAGCAAGTGCGAGCAGTAAATTTTGCTTTGTCAGATCGATAAGATCCATAATTGCTTCTTTTGCACATTCAGTCCCAAGTTCCTGCAGTGAGCAGTCGTCAATGCTTCAGTTGTTCTCCACAAACTCCCCTCTCACGCCGTCGATTATTCACACAAAAACTGATCAAAAGATTACATCAAAACTGAATCCAAACATTTCATTTAAATACAGAAAGATAATGTTTTTCATCTGGTAAAATCCCACTCTGATCATTTTTGATTGATTTTGAAAGTGGTCTTTTAACTATAAATATGCTGTTTTTTGTAGTGTCGTTTTCTAGGACATAGCGTCTGCAGAGCAGCAGGAGTTGGTCAGAAATTTGCTTCTGAGCTGTGGGCAGCACTGTTGGCATAAAGTAAGCCTTCCCTTATTTCCCATCATCCATATGTTAACATGCTCTTCGGCCAGCTAAGAGACCCTCAAACAGCCAATTTAAAATTAGCAGTGCAACAAAAAGGGTCCGGAGGGGGTCTGGTTTGAGGACCACAGCGTTTCATCTCTGCTCTTTGCAGATGATGTTGTCCTGTTGGCTTCATCAAGACAGGACGTCCCGTATGCATTGGAGCGATTTGTAGCCGAGTCTGAAGCCATTGTTCTCGACTGGAGAACGGTAGTTGGTCTTCTCTCTGTGGGTGGGGTGCTCCTGCCTCAGGTGGAGGAGTTTAAATATCTTGGGGTCTTGTTCACGAGTGAGGGAAGATCGGAGCGTGAGATCGACAGGTGGAATGAAGAGGTGTCTGCGTGATGCGGTCGCCATACCGGTCCATTGTGGTGAAGAGAGAGATGAGCCAGAAAGCAAAGCTCTCAGTTTATCATCTGATCTTCGTTCCAATACTCACATATGGTCATGAGCTCTGGATCATGATCGAAAAAATGCAGACTGCGCTGAAACTGAAAAGGATATGCAAAACGCAGCGATTTTGAGGATAATGGGTAATGAGGATGTTCAGGTAGGCCATCCGACGCAAAACTCCCTGCCAAATTATCAGTGCGAAGTAGTGGATTCTGTTTCGCTGCTGCGCTCCCTAATGAGATAAACTGAAAGGTGAACAACAACAACGGGGGAAGACGAAACACTCTCATTCTTATGCCATTTCAGTGATTCGGGGTGACTTTTTTTAAATGACAGAGTTAAATATCAATGGGTATAACATTTATTTTAGACATTTTTATAAAGTTTTCAACTCAGGCCTCAGAGTATCGAGGGTCCCAGGCAACTGCCTACCTTTTCCTAATGGTAAATCTGCCCCTGTGGATGCACACATTTCAGCAGCAGGATTTTTCAAACAGCATTTTTTTGCATCTGAATAAATAAATATTCAGGAATGCAATGTTAGTCTACTTTATATATGTCCTCCATCATCAGAAAATGCCACAAGAACATGCTTAAACACCATTTTAATTGGAGTGGGTCTTTCTATTGTTTTAGAAAACAGACCCAGCGTCACAATGTTTCTGTCTTCAGCACCACCTGTGTCTTTATCCACCACTTCCAGCCAGGTGGCATTGGAAAGTCTAACCCGCGCCTGGTTTTGTGCTGATCTGCATAATGCCTGATGGATCCTTTCATGCTCCGCTGCCTCCTCACCTCCTAGCAAAGATGCTGCTGACTGTGAGCTCTCTGGAGGAGCCTCTGATGTGGCAGCCTTTGCTCTACAGCTACTGCTGGGCCTCTGGTGGGAATGAGGGTGGAAAGTGATGATGATGTGTTAACAGAGAGAAAGAGACTCTAATGCACAAGGCAGGTCTGCATGAGCAGGTATGCAGCAGGTGGTGTCAAACAGGTTTGGTGTCACAGTCGCACTCCATGCTAAGCTCCAAGGTTTTAAGGCTATAACAGCACCATAAAGCCTCATTGTTCCTTATATTTTTTATGTCTCGTGCTGGTGAAAATGCACATTTCAAACAGATATGTGAGGATGACTTTGTTCTTTTGAAAAGACGTTTGGGACTTCACTGATTTTTTGTTTTTTTCTTAACAGAAGACATACAATAAATCCACCTCAGAAAGGTGTTGTTTGACAGGATTATGATGCCAGCAGCCTGCAGGCGGGCGGGCTGGTGCCTCGCTGCTGCCTTTTTCCCCGTGCCAAGGGCATCATTAAACCTGCCTCAAAGAAAAATGTCAGATCTTCATCTTTATCCAACATACAGAGCTGGTTAAAAAAAAACTAAAGAGTTTAGAGTGATACTGGGGGGAAACAAGAAACAAAACTTCTCAAACGAACTTAATCCAATGTGAAATTAATTCCACAGAGTAAATAGCACAATAATCAGATGTAGTTTCAAACATACCGGCTCATTTACTGTGAAAATCTATTTGCCCCGTTTTTGATTTCCTGTTTGTGCGTCCATTTGTCACACTCCAATCATCAGGCAAATTTAAATAGACATTTAAATACTAGACAAAGATAACAAGCAAACATAAAATACTGATTTTAAATTGGGTTTTTTCATTAGAGGAATATAAATAATCCAAATCTATTTGGCTCTGTACAAACATAGATTGAATGCTTTATTACATCAATGGAAATCTGACTTTATTATATTTAGCTGCACTCAAATCTGAATACTAAAAACCTGCTCTCATCAAAAAATGACTTACAGAACCAGCCAGAAAACTAATCCTTGCGTACTAGCAGAAGAGAAAGACATTGTGCAATGATGCAAAGATAGATGCAAACATTAAGGGACCCACTCGGATGAAAATTGTGTTTTTAACATCTTTTTGTAACATCATATATATATATATGTGCAGATTGAGAATGGTTGCATGTGTGACATCGAAACTACACTGGCCGTTTCCCTCCTCCCCCCCATTCTGATGCATTTACTTGTACTCGGCTATAACCCTGTGTGAGAGAGTCTAAAGAATTGGGTGATGGGAAATGGTGGTGGGGTTGCTACATGCCGACAGTCCCACCTACAACTAAGAGGAGAATTCTAATGAACTGTTGGTTTTTTGTTATATTTTGAAAATTAAAAGACAACTTGGAACGCTTTTACAACAAATCAAACCTAGAACATTCTAAACCCTCCCAAGGGGTGGTCTGGTAACAGAAACACCTCAAAAGAATGGACACAACTATCACAGCTAAAGACCTTATTTCCCTCTGCTGCCATCAGCATTTATGACTCCACCATAGGGGGAATATATAAGAGATTTAAAGCCAAAAACAGACCAAAAAGGACTAGAAAGATAAAAGCTATTGATGGACAAGACCATGGATGGTCAATCCTGGTTCTCAAGATCCAAAACCTTTTTTCTTTCACATTATTGACACAAAACATGGAGTGTTCAGTCAATGTGAAATCTCTTAAAGATTTACTCTGATCACAAAAGCCTTCCAAATGGTTTTTAATGTATGATTATGATTTTAGACAAAATCAAAAAATCTGTTTTAGTGTCTTAAGACTCCAGACTGAGTGATGGATGGGGCTGTTGGCAACACAAAAGAGGAAAACAAAGACGTACATGGATCTATTTGTCTGCAAGGGGATGAGTCAGAATGGAGGGAGCTAGTAGTAGTTTCTATGTCACAAATACGATCTTTTTCAAATGTTTCTTCGCCTGCTCTTGTTTACCAACAGTTTGAACAAAGATATAGTTGGAAATATATTTTTACATTTGACTTTCTTCATACATGTCCTCCATCATAAAAAAAATGTCACAAGAACATGTTAAAAACATCATTTTCATCGGTGTGGGTCTTGTTTCGATGAGTGTCCGATTAACAAATTAACACAGTATTTTAGGGGGAAAGATAAGCATTACTGCAAAGTGGGGGTAGTGTGATGGTCTGGGACTGTTTTGCTACATGGGACCATGAATTCTGCCGTCTAAGAAAAAGTCCTGAAGTAGAATATCTACTTTTCACAACCTTAAGCAGAAGTGCTTATTACATTTATTAGACAAACATTATTCTGCATGGAGGAAGTGAAGATTTTCAGTAGAAAATTAATTTCTCAAAGTTTTCTAAAACTGCTGCTTCTGAGTTTTCTGCACTTTAATATGGTTTATTATTTCCCATAACCTGCAACTCCTGCCTATTTAGGTTGTCCTGGACATATATTTCCCTGCAATAAAGCTACATGCAGCCTGTGTTATTTCCCGTTTTAGTGCCCTCCGCACCCCCGTGAATGAGTACAGGGTTAATTTAACAGCACAGCAGCAGCGTTAAATATGGAGCTCTGCAACGCCGCGTCTCCAAAAAACAAATAATCCTATAAATACATGTTAAAAAGACGCTTCAAACCAGCATGGTGGGAGGCCCCTTTACAGGAATGTGATTAATTCAACACTAATATTTTAAAACACAGCTTTTAACATTTTATAAAACCCAATTTAAACAGTAAAAAATCTGCAAGTTTTAGGCTTTGAAATTAGGTTCTCTAAATTGCTTATTCTTTGTGTTATATTTAGTTTCTTTGCGACTTCAGCTAAATTCAAATCAAATTTTTGCTGTTTAACATCAGATTAAATTTTTTTAAGACTGAGTGGATAGCATTGCATTTCTTTTTCAGAAGAGTAAATTTGTGCACTTTTGCTGCCTTGTGTGAGGCTGTGGGAGAATGCAGAGGCCTCAGATATGTGACAAGACAAACAATGTTAAAAGAAGGGGCTCAGGTTGAGTCTGATTACAGATGTCACCACACTGTCAGCTTAGCACATTCAAGGACAAGAAAGCTCACAGCAGAATAACAGTGCTACAGAAGCTGTCAAGGTTACACCAAGAAAGGCACCAACTATTAAAAAAAATGTCAGCCCACTGTGGCACTCCGTATTGAAATCACACAGCCTGAACATGTCCTTCATGAAACAGGTTGTAGGATGTTGGCGGAAAAGTAAACATGTGATCCTGCATTAACCGCATCATGCTTCACTGTTTTCCATCCCGTAGCAGCACATCCTCTCCTCTCCGGCCCATGCAGTGCAATTTTTCCAATTGCCACAGTTGCTGGCATGGTCCTGTGAACATGCTTTTATCATGTTCAGCAGTGTCAGGGGGTGTTACGAGAGGATAGCTTTAATAGCTCTGTATTAATGCCTCTGGACTGAAATCATCCTGGCCAGCCCTTGTTTTGCCACACAGCTGAAGTATTTCATGTCAGGCAGCCTCTCAACAATCGCAGTTGCTCTTTCATCCGTGGGTACAGCTGGAATCTCAGGGCACTACATTTATAATTGTGATGACGTAACAAAAATGTCTGCATGGCAATGCAGCGTTCCACTTAAGATTTGCATGTAAAACAGCTTCAGCAAAGAAACTTTCTGAGACTTCACCAAAAATCTTTTACTTTAATTGTTGAGAATCGTTTCTTCAGCAAACACAAAAGAACAGCTGTATGTTGCAGTGAAATGGTGCGTGGTGCTGTCCTAGTTTAGAAAGCCACCCACGGATTCTAGCAGTGTACCTGCACATTCAGTTCTGTGTCATGTGTGTCTGCACAGTCTTTGAAGGAGAAATGTACATGTAAATGTATCCATTACTGCTACAATACCATGAAGTTAAAGGATATTTAGGATGAACCCTGAATGAAACCTCATACACTCCCCTGATGACATGCTTCAATTAACAACAAAAGGTGAACTTACAGTATTGTAGGAAAGACTGCAGCTGCATAACGCAGAAACCAGCATTCTGGACACGTGACTGCACAAACTCAGTCTAGAAAACACAAAAAAGGAAAAGGCGTTGTTAATGCACGCCGTCGGAATGAGCTGTGCAGCGGGATGTAACATGACAAGACAGAAACGTCAGAAGCTCTCAGAATGTCAGCACACGCCATGCTTGTGTAATGCACTCATCATCTACAAGGACGTCATGGACAAAAACTATGGCTGAAACACACACCCATCGGATATGATTGCATGTTATACTTTGAATATTCTATGAATCGTGTACATGTAACAGAAAGTGAAGAAAACATGTATTCAAAAATATGTTCTAGAAAACAAAATAGTCAAACTGCAGACTTATTATATCACCCAAACAAATTGATATATTTTCTGAAATAAAAAAAGCATCTCTAAATTAGATAGAAAACTGTAAAACAAATTTAAAGAGAACATTACGCTGGATTCAAATGTTTGCGTGATTCTGGGATTAGCGCCACCTGAGTGGTAGTAATTCTAAGTACTCTAAGTACAGATATAGCTTTTCTTTGTAGTTTATCATGTTCATGCTTATATCTTTATCCAATTTTCCTCATCGGATGAATAAAAGTATCTAACCCATCAACGTGAATCATCTGATTGTGAAAGTGGGTTTTCATATCGGTTTTGCGCCAATATCCAACATGCTACTAACATACAGTGTTGATTAACTGTGCAAACTCTGCCACAGAATCAGCAGATTTACA
The DNA here is from genome assembly GCF_002922805.2 of Oryzias melastigma. Taxonomy (NCBI): domain Eukaryota; kingdom Metazoa; phylum Chordata; class Actinopteri; order Beloniformes; family Adrianichthyidae; genus Oryzias; species Oryzias melastigma. Next base: position 1,895,530 of record NC_050521.1, on the reverse strand, counting down.
TTGATTGCGTATACATTTTACTCTTGTAAAGTTTTGAATTTCGGACTGCTGACTTCTATTTAGAATCCACTGGAATTTGTTAATTTTGTGAATAGTTGAGTTACAGTAGTCAAAAGAATGTCAACACTATAGCCAAAACTCTGGTGTCAAAAGGTTGATCTCTTCTACACATAACAGTTACACATCTGCTGGCAGACACAAACTGAAACGCACACTCAAGGTAAAATGAAATGTTTCTACCAAGGTGGTATTCTTATCAAAAAGTAAAGCCGGAAAAATAAATCTGTTGTTGTGTATCACCTTTTTTCAAAAATATTATATATATACTGTATATATATATATATATATATATATATATATATATATATATATATATATATATATATATATATATATATATAATGTGTAAAGCTGTAATAAAGATTTTAAAAAGTCTAATCTATGGCATTACCATTCTGTCAATGATTGCGAACGAGGCGCTGCACTGGAGCAGATCTGTCCTTTTCCTGCTGAAATCCTGCTCCTGTGTGCAGAACAGCGCTCAGCGGGATAGAAGCAGAGTAATGAGCGCGTAAACACACATCAATGCTGCCTGGCCGCCCCGCCCCTCTTTGCTTCTGACTGGTTAATGACTGAATGATTTTACAGAAGCAGTTTTCAGTGGGTGTTTTTGACAGTTAAAGGCGGAGAGTCAATACCGCCCCTGAATAGCCGATTCTAAAGTTAGTCTGGTTGCTACCTGAGTCCCTTTTGTAATTGGTTAAATTCAAAAGCTAATCGCAAAAGCGTTGCTGGGCCAAAACTTGTTCTGCTCTTAACTATACTTTATTTCATGAATGTGGTTTAAATACATTAACATCCTCCTAAAACAATCAGCTAAAATGACACAATAAGAACAGAACTGTGTCATCAAAATGTGAATACATTTTTATCATTTGTAAAATATAAAAATGAAAATAAATGATGCATAATGTATATTGAACGTAAAAGAATAAAGTTCATAGTACTTTAAGAATAATTTTTTACAATGCGTGTAAAAATTTAGGAAAAATATATTTGCACTACAGTTGAATGACGCGATACAAAGAATAATGATTACTTAACATCCTTTTATACCAACTTAACCCTGCTCAGAGTCACAGACTTGCTGGAGCCTACTGTTGGACACACCCTGTACTGTTCACCAGTCCATCTCAGGGCCAAACAAAGACACACAACCACACAAACATTTACACCCAGGGTAACATTTAGAAACACCATTATACCTCAGAAACATGTTATTGGACTGTAGGTGGAAGAAAACCCAGACAGAAATCATGAATGCACCAAGAAACATGAAAAATCCACACTAAAAGGAACGAGCTGAGATTCAAACCAGGGCCCTCAGAGTGCTAACCACTACACCACCATGCAGCCTATATTCAATAATAAGTAACACTTTTTTTCTAAGCACGAACAGGTTTGATCGGTTACTCTGCACAAGGGAACTTGTCTTAGCTAAGACATCGGGCGTTTTAGAGCAGAGAGGAAAGGGTGCTTTGTTACGGTGTGCGCTCCAGTGGAGGCTTGGGAGGGCAGTCCGTGCAGCCGCCGGACTCAGGAGAGAGTTGTGTCTCCGAGCAGCTTCTGGACAGTGAATGAAGTCGCGGTGGCGGTTATTGAGTGCAAAAATACCGCTCAATGCAATCCTGAGAAACCGTGGAAACATTCATGTGAATTTGTGTTTGCAGTCGATTCCAGACAAAATTAAGGTTGATGTTAAGGAAAATGTGTTTTTGACGCCGCGGCCGCATCTGGTAGGAGCTGCTACCAGCTCTGTCTGTGGATATCTCACTTAGAATGAATGGAAGACACATACAATGTCGAAGAGTAAGGTTTATTTATTTTGATGAGTTCGACAAAAACATTAGTAATCATGTTTCCATGTTTGGGTTAAGATTGTTACTAAAAGATTTTCCCGGTACAGGGGGCTGTGTCTGTACGACAGCCGCTTCCGCTGTGTTTCTGTGTCTCTGCCAGAAGCTGAGTTCCTAATAGGTATGTGTGACGCACCAACCTGTCAAACTTCAGGTATTTACATTTTGACTGTGTCACCCAATTCGTGCCTCGACCCTCAAATCAAGCTGCTGGTAGACCTTTGCGCCGCGGCCGCAGGTCAAATTCTTCGTCGCTTCAATTCATCTCAGAGTGCACCTGTACCATTGATTTAACATTGGAGCTTGCCGCTTCTGCTGCACGAATCGTGTTCAGTGTGAATGCACTTTAAGTCACAACTGGATTTACGGGCACTTCCGTATCACCTGCACACCCTGTGCCTGTAGTCAGTGAGGAGCCAGTATGCAAACCCCACTAATGACCAGAGAATGATGTAAGGGCACCATACGACAGCATCACCCCTACATCACAAATATTTTGTTAAATACAGAATTAGACATATTATAATTTTAACAATAATAGTTATTGACAAAACTGGATTTTGATTTTTTACTTTTGTTACATAGATTTTCACATATTAGGAAATAATTGGACCGTTTTTACCAAAACTGTGTCTAGAATGGTAACAGATTTGATCCATAAGATAATTTTGTGATTGAATAATAAGGTGGACAAATCACAAACGAATAATCAGCCAATCAGAAAGGGGATCGATTCTCCGCCTCCTAACTGTCACAAACACCCACTCTGACTGCTGCATGTAATAGGCTGTGGAGAGCGCAGAGGGCGGAGCTTCGGGGTGTGTTCACACTCACGAGCAGGGTTTTATTTTACACTGCAGTTCACTCTTCAGACCCTCACTGCTTGCAGCTGAGCACCGTCTGCACACGCAGGAGGCAGGATCTTATCAGAAAGAGGACAGTTCTGGTCCTGAGTAAAAACCAGTTACGTTCACTCCGTTAAGGACATTATAAGCCGTTTGTGTTTGCTACACAAACGTGTTGGGATTCTGTGAACGCTCTTTTCTTCACACAGCATTAGGATTGTCATATAGAATTTAGGTCATCTGCATAAAGCTTTTCCTGCATAAAACTTTAATCAGTCGACACTCTTAGCTTTCTCTGGTTCATGCTGACTATCTCCATCAGTGAACCAAGACTTAACATTGGAGTTTAGGTATTTGAAAGCTGTGGTCTCAAATGTTTTTTTTAATTCTAAAGATCGGTTTTATATCCGTCAATATTTTAATTGGCCGGCCCTTTATGGGGCTGAAGTGGGCGTCCAACTTTTAGGGATTTTCTTTTTAAGCCTGAACTTTTGAGGGAAAAGTTTATCTTCACCCTCTGTAAAACATCTGGAGCGGCTTTTAACTTTATTTGTGGACTAGATTTCATGTAGGAACCATTAAAATGTGATTTAGATTTCCTTTAACCCACTGCGGTCCAAATAGAGTAAAAAAAACATACACCAATTTCGGCCTGGTCTGACTCTTAAGGTGGTATTTTTTTTCTAGATACAATAATAAATGTGATTCCACCATTTGATTAACCTTATCAGCAGAATCCTTGTAACATTAGACAGCCAGTTTCTGAATATTCTGAATGATTGGGCCCCATATGGTTTAAAAGTGGGTAGAAAATGTGGGCCCTGAATGGGTTCGTCCACTGTTTCTGTGGTGGCCCCACCTGTGTTTGCCCACATTGGCCTAAGTGGGCACTCAGTGGGTTGACTCGCTACGCTAGTCAGCCACCTGGTGGACAGTATAGCTTTTTAGTTTTTTAGTTAAATACACAGGAGCTATCTAACCCGCTACAACAGAACTCGCTAGGTCAATACAGCGGAGCTCGCTAGCTCACTAGCTCACTAGCATCCTACAGTGGAGCTTGCTAGCATGCAACAGAGGAGCTCACTAGCTTGCTAAAGAAGAGCTCATTAGCATGCTCCAGAGGAGCTCGATAGCTGGCTACAGGGGAGCTCACTAACCCGATACAGAAGAACTTGCTAGCATGTAACAGAGGAGCTAGCTAGCTCGCTACAGTGGAGCTCTCTATGTCAATACAACAGAGCTCGCTAGCTCACTAGCATGCTACAGTGGAGCTCATTAGCCTGCTAGAGATGACCTCGGTAGCTAGCTACTGTGGAGCTCACTCTCGATACAGAGGAACTCGCTAGCATTCAACAGAGGAGCTGGTTAGCACGCTGCTGTGTCCACCGGGCAGCTGGGTAGCGTAGCAAGCTAATCCACTAAGTTCCCGCAAGTTAAAATGGGCAAACACAAGTGGGGCCACCACAGAGACTGCAGACAAACCCAATTGAGGCCCACATTTTTGCCCACTTTTAAACCATATGGGGCTCACTTGCCCTCGCTGGCGGGGGAGGTATAGAGAATCCAGTAGTTTTCCAATAAAATGTTATAATCTGATTCTGAAGGAATCAGATTATAAATATAACAGAGAAAATGTAGGATGTGTTTTTTCTCTCTACAGCCCAGTACGAACTGTCCCACAGACTGGTACCGGTCTGCGGGGCGGGGTCTGGACTTCTGTTTTAGAGAGGTGAGTCCGATCAGAAATTGGAGTCAGTGGACTCTTTAAGGGAGGAACAAATCAAAATCACTCAGGCCTTTCCTACAAGCAACCAGGAAACTATGAATAGGCTCTAAGAGTGAGAGGACCAGAGGGAACAGAAGAAGAAACAGGGATGAGACTCCATTAGGAGGGAATCTGGAGATTGCAAAGGTCAGCAGAACTCTGGCTAAGAAATGAAACCGCACACAAAAAGACAACCTGCTAGCAGCAACACACTGTGTGTTACATCACCCCTGAACACAACCTGCTGAGAAATGCTAAACTAGCAGCAGCTCACACAGACTACACACCCACACAAAAATCTCTTTGTTCTTACCGTTGTGTTAATGTTTAGAGTAGAGTTTTATTTATGTTTGTTCCAAATTACAAAAGCTGTACTCCACATTTTCAGAAGAGTTTGATCAAGTATCCTCAGCACATTTCTCTATACCTCAGCCATCTGAAAATATGCTTACATCAATTTGTTCAGCGGGAAGACTGCAACTGTTGCTCTTTGTGAAGCACGACGCTCAAACTTGGAAATGCCAGTTTAAATAAGCTGAGGAGACAAGACGCACACCATGAGCAGCAGTGGTGGATCAAAATCAGGAACGCACGACATGAGAGCGCCGCTCATGACAACCCAATGAAAAAAAGACAATTCTCTGCTTTATTCTGAGATTTAAATCGGCAGATGTGCACACAAAGAAAGGATAAGAGGAGGGAAAAGAGTCCAGAGCATGAGGGAATATCTACAGTTCACTCAGTCAGTACACATCCTAGCTCCATTTTGACACAGAAATGTTTCATACATTAGAGTTAGCTTGTCTGATCAACTAAAATATATGTAAATAAAACATTTTTTGTTATGTTGGTGCATATTTTATTACTTTATGATCTCCATTTTTGTCTTGTCTGTGCTAAAATAAAAGCACATAGCTTGTACTCATCTTAAAGTCCCATCTTTTTACAGTTGTAGAAGTATTCCCAAAGGTCTTTAAATTATGATTATCGTCAAGGACAAAACCATTTCCTGCTTAGACAACAGGGGTCATGTTTTTTCATTCTTTATTCATTGATAACTTGGCATACATGCTAATTTAATTATGGACAAAATAGCATATTTCCCTTTCTCTTCGATTCTAACCACATAGCTCTGGCAGAAAGTTAAAACATTCCACATAACCATCTCTACCTATTATTAGTGGGGTCCCGCAGGGCAAAGTTCTGGGACTACTTCTCCTTGTATGTGGGCCATTTAGGTTTCATCATCTTTATCAAACAACCCTTTTATTTTGGAAGTTTTATTTGATTGACACATTATTTTATTGAACATTGACTTTTCACAAAAGGCTTTTCCGACTTTTTTAACCAAAATTCAGATGCTGTTCTCAAAAAAAGAGAGTTCTGCATTTATCTTTTATCATTTTTTTCTTTAATTTTAATCCAAATTCTCTATTCATGATAAAATCCATATTAACACTTGGATAATGAAAATAGGTCCATGGATGGGTTTCTGTCATCTGACTGCAGTCATCATGACAACAGTAACTTCTGCTGAATAATTGATGGGCCTGAAAGCTGTTTGGCGCAGAGATGAGCGTCGGCAGCTCAGCTATGAGAGAAAAAGCTCTAGAAGCTTCCTTTTTAACAGCAGAAAAGATTACCTTTGTCTATAGAATTGTCACAAAACCTAACTGTGTTCTGCCAATACTCTTCCATGGCTGAGTGGTGAAATCAAGAGAAGACAATAAGTCGAGGTTGCCTGACTCAACTATGTCACCAAATGAAACAAACCTTCATTGACACAATGGACCACAGTTTTACAGAGTCAGGGTGGACAGATGGACATCAAAACGCTTGATTTGTCTCCGTTTCTGATGCTAGGACAATCAATAACAAGGACACACAGTTAAGCTTAAAACGGAACAGAATCTCTTAGTAGAACAGCTACTCTCCAACTGTAAGTAATTGTCATTTTCCATTTAAACTGCTTAAGACTTTCATCCCAAAGCATCCACGAAGAACAAACACACAAGTCCAACGCAAAGATTTGACTGCAAGACAATCCAACAACATAGAGGTTTTTAATCAGTGCTGAAGCTGCAGGAGAAAAATTGCCATCAATCTTTAACACGTTTGAACAGGATGACAATACTGACTGACATTTAATAAAACGTCTGGATCACATTCCTGGTAATTAACTTCCCTGTGGGGCCTTTGCAGAATATTTTCTGGAGCAGATTTCAATTTAAGTTCTTTGTGTAAGCTGACTGGAAAAGGAGCTTTAAGTATAGAATAAATGCTGTAACACGTGATACCTATTTTCGGTTACATAAAACATTTTTTTGTTGCTTGGAAATCATCAATATGGAAGTTGATCTGCAAAAAAAGAGAGAACTTTGTCTAATTTTCCTTTAAAAATGTGGTTATATAACAGCAGCTTTCTGCCTTGCAGCTCCAACCAGGTTACGGCTCCAGTCTTTTTATTGCAACTTCTACAGGGAGACAAAACTTGGCCTCCAAACCTTCATATTTGTTTGTTATCTTCTACATTGCACTTATTTTTTCATTTATGTGCCCTTATTTCTTCTGGGCTCACAAGTTGTAGTTTTGTAAATCACATTCTTTATACTGTGATTTTTTTTTTTTTTTTTTGTATTACATAGCAATCCTGACATTTTTTACTGAAATGTATTTATTTTTGAGCTGTTCCTCTGATGAATTCGTTCCAGGTCCTATCCATCCTCCTCAATCACTTTATTTATAAATCACTTTTTATTAAGATGCAGTTGAACACATAAAGACCTACATAAACATTAGTTAAAACATAACGCATTACATTAACGGCAACGACAATAAAAGACAGAGATGAAAAGAAAAGAAACAGGATCTAACATCTTCATCTTAGTCCCAGGCGATGCTGGAGCCTATCCAAACTGCTTCAGGGCGAAAGGCATGGCACACCCAGAACAGTTTGCTACTCCATCACAGACCACACCGACACATTCTCATCTCCAACTTTTCACATCTTGTCGTTTGGTTAGGGGTTCTTCTGCATCACTTTTAGACATTTTGGGTCTCCCCAACTCGTAGTTTCTTGAAGTGATAGCTGTTGGTCTCCAACCTCAGGGCAGCAAACCAGAACCGGTCCAGCACGGGGATGTGGAGGGTGCCGGGTACCCTAACCCGGTACCAGTTCGCGTCCGGACCAGTCCCGGGCCCGGTTCGCACCCGTTACTGGTCTGGGTCTGGTTCCATGTCTGGTTCCACATCTGAACCTTGGCTAGGGTTAGGGTATTGGTTCTTGGTTTGGGTACAGTATTGGACTTCCTGAGGAGCAGTCCACTCCAGTACTGCATTCGGTACCACGTCCTGAGGGTTTTGCATTCCCTTGATTTTGACCAATACCCTAACACAGCACTGGTACCCTTACCCGATACCAGTTTGCGTCTAGTACTATGTCCGGGCCCGGTATCGGTTTGGGTCTGGTACCATGTCTGGTATCACATCCGGTGCTGGGCTAGAGTATTGGTTCTGGTTTTGGGTACCGGTATTAGATGTTTCTCGAGGACCAGTCCGCTTCCGGTACTGCATCCGCTACCACAACCCAAGGGTTGCGAACCCTTGATTTTGACCTATACCCTAACCCAGTACCGGTACTCTTACCCGATACTGGTTTGCGTCTAGTACCATGTCCGGGCCCGGTTTGCACCCGAAATGGTTCGGGTCTGGTACCATATCTGGTACCACATCTGGTGCTGGGTTAGGATTAGGGCATTGGTACTGGGTTTGGGTACCGGTATTGGACGTTTCCCAAGGACCAGTCTGCGTCCGGTACTGCATCCTGTACCGTGTCCCGAGGGTTTATGTGTATCCTTGATTTTGACCGGTACCCTAACCCTGTACTGGGTTAGGGTACCTCATCTGGGCCTGGTTTGCACCCGGTACTGCGTCTGGTACCAGTTCAGGACCAGTACCGCTTTTGGTTTCGGTTTGGGCCCAGTACCCTCTCCGGTATAGCGCCTGGTACCATGTCCTGAGGATTGCTGACCCTTGATTCTAAAAACAGCCAGCACATCAAAAAACAATGAGATGAGGACACCCAAATCATCAAAAAGTGACCCAGAGGGGTCCTTGACCAAACGTCAATTTGTGACGACGGGATTGAGAATGTGTTGTGCACACAGACACACTTCCTCTCATTTAAAGGTCACTTTGGAATTTTGAGGAGTATGTGGGAGGAAGCGGAAGTCGGGTAGAGCATGGAGAACATGCAAACGTCTTAGAGAAAGAGTCCAGCTGGGATTTGAACTAGAACCCCCTCACTGTTAGGCAACAGTGCTAACCGCTGAGCTTATACTGAATTTTAAAGCAAAAAGCAAATCTTTGGGTCTTGACTGTCTCTATAGTTTGAAAGTAATCCACTGTGTGTGAGGCACGGTTCTATTACCAAATCAGCCAAAGAGTCAACCACAATCCACTGAAACCTGTAGGGAGAGCTGTCACCCCCAGCCCACAAAAACAAACACTTCACATTGATGTAGGTCTAACAGCTGTTGTGTAACTAAATATCACCAGAAATTCTAAAATGCTGATTAACTGATCCATTGTTCTGTAAAAGTGATGAAATTCCCTCAACCAACATCTAACCCGTCTGCAAACTTTTATCAGGTTAAGATCCATCGTTTTGAACTGCATACCTTAAAAATTTTGAATTACAAAGTAACTTCAAATGTTGTCTTAATCCAGTCTTAAAACATGAGCACACTGTTAACACTGTTAACTCTATTAGTGTTGGGAGATGAATGAAAAACCCCAATAAAGACAAACTTCTCAGCAATCAAATATGATGAATATGTAAACAATGTATTGTTTTAAAATGCAAAAACAGCTTTTATGTTATTAAACACAAGCTGTGGCTATCAGTTAGAGAATACATTCTTACCAGACATACATGATATCAATAACAAAGTTTTCCATTAATTTTGGTGTGTGGGGTAAACTTTAATTATACTAGTTTTTCCAAAAATATGTCAAAAAATATCACTGAGTTGTTTCCAAGTTTCCAAATGCTTCATAAAGACCCAGAATTTAAGCAAAAAAACATTTATAAAAAATCGTTGGCATGTCTAAACACACTTAATCCTTCTCTGTATTTCCATTAGCATTGATCTTCACTTGATCCTTAAACCTATTAAGGTCAATGTTTAAAGATCCATTTGATCATGACAAATGTCTATTTCTTAAATTACTGGTGTACAAAAATAAAAGCAAACACAAAGAACCTGCTCACCTTGATGTGGCTGTTAGATCAACTTGAAAAATGGGTTAAGTGTAAAAATATAGTTTTGCTATACCATGGAACACGGCAGGGATGATCGTTGACAGTTTAATGGCATGATTCCTGGGAAACAGAGACATTTTTAATCCAGGGAGCACTTAAATTGTTCTCTTTAAAAAAAAAAAGTGACAGTCCGTTACGAGGTAATTGCTCACTCAGAGCACTTTTAAAAGCTCGATTTACTTACTTAACCAGTCTGACTTCTTTAAAGACAAAATTGACAAGTTGATAGATTTCTTACCCAAATTAGAAGCTTGTTCCCTGTTTTTTTTTTTTTATTTAATGTATTTATTAGCCTGCTGTGATGTATGTTGAACTGTCCTTTGCATAAGTAATAATACAAACACAAAGCCAGTTCTACTGTCATTTCTTGAAATCTGTACCAGGACTGATCCGAAAAGATAAAACCGTCTATTATTTCAGCTTAATCAGAATAAAAGGTAGTGAGTACAGATGTTTTTGACAGCTTAAGACTTTTTTATAATATGAAAGTGCCAGCAGACGGGGCATGAAGAAAGAGAAGGAAGGAAATATCTGTAGGTCATAACCTATATATTCTCTCCTAGAGATTAAAGCTTTCATACGCACAGAGTGGATGAAGCACATGAATAATTATCATCCTCCTACTCAACCTTTGAAATAAAAGTTGACCATAATTACAATATTTTAGATTATAATACTCTTTTACATTTTTACTTTCTTGTTGAATTGTCCGACAGCCATCAAACTCAAATACATGAATAGCTTTTCTTACAGATAATGTGTTTAATTCCTGATTAGCTAAATTTTTCCTGCTTATTACTGAAACTGTCAGCTCAAAGAGCTTCAGATGTTGAATAAAGCTGAAAAAGTAGCTTTTATGTGAGATTAGTAGTGCTATTGAATTAGTAGTTAATTAGTTGCATTCCCCTTCAGTGATTTGGGAAACTGTTGTTATGTGATTACATTTCCAACAAAAAAGGACTGTGTTCCTTTATCAGAGGCTCGTACGGCTGGAATGTTTTATCAGCACATCTCTTTAACCGACATTGTTTCTAGTTTAGAAATGTTTCCCTAATTTCGCTTTTCCCTATTCGGTTTTACCTGATATAAGAAAATTGTTTTGTTTTTTGGGGGGGAAATTCAAATCTGCAAACTCTGCAGATTAGTGGAACAGCAGGGTCATTTTAACAATAAATTCTATTTAAGACTAAGACTGTGGGAGACGTGCAGATCAGTTTCTCTGAAGCAGAAAAAGGGTAATCTTGCAGGTTTGAAGCAGATGGATTACATAGTGATATAAATAGCCTGGGGAAAGAAATTTCCCCGTGTTGTGCTTTGTTTCCCAGCCTAGTTTCTGTATTAAAGGCCTCCTAAAAACACAGGTGCCTCCTGAGTCTCCTTGCAGTTGACCTTGATTTTACCATCGTACCTCTCACCACACAAGAACACAGAACAAGTGGATTTAATTTGGTTCATCCAAATACAGAAAAAAACGAAATAATTGTGCTTTTTTTTATTGCAGATGTTTTTTTGTATTGTGAAATTTGATGTATTTCTCTCTTCTCACTTACTCTTTATCACTGTCTTTTGTTTTAACTGCCTTAATAAGTGTTCATGATGGTATTTGTATCATTGTTCGGTTTTAAGGATGTACACACATCAGTTTTACTGATATTTGTAGCTTCACAGACTTTGTTTCAGTGGCAGTTGTGCTTTTCTGAAATGGAAAGGTTTTTGTATTTTTGCAACCCTGGACAGACAAATCCCTGGAATTCGCTTTTCTATGCTAGTTTTATAAATCTCAACAGCATTTTCCAAATCCTCATAACGTATTTCTTCACACTATGACTACTTAAAAGCTTTATTAAAAAAAAAACAACTACTACAATGCCCCTTATAATCTGGACTTCAAAATATTTGGATTATTCCACTGCAAAAAAGGTTGCTGTTCTGGTTAATAACTCCTAACGCAGTGGAATGAATCCATAGCAGCCAACGTGTAGCGGTGTTGAACTGTGTTTTTTTGTGTTACTATCTAGGTTGAGAGTTAGCTTAGTCATAGTAGCATTTGTTTATGTGGTATCAGGTGTTACAAACAAGGTTGGGAGTTACAGTTGTTATTAATAAGCAAACATAGCTAATATTTCTAACATAGATGACACATAACATGTTTCAAACAAGTTCTAGAGTTCCTGTCTCCCTATGACATTTTTTTATTTTTAACAAACGTAGCCAGTAATGTTTTAATTAAGATTATGACATTTTTAACCAAAATTCCACAACCTAAATGTCTTAAAAAGCCATTGTTCAAGTGCATCTGAAGCCTGTTTCTAAAATCTCCTGAGGGGGCGTGGCTTTTAGAGCTTAGCTGAGCAGCTCCGCCCCTGATCCTCTCTGTCTGATTATGATAGCTCTGTGTCTCGCTAGCGTAAATCTTCACCGCTGCTACATAGAAATGTCCATCAATAGTATTACAAGTCATTAAGATAGGAATGTGTGAGACTACTTTGTGCTAAAATGAAAGATTTTACTAATACAAAAAAAACTGTTAACCTATAACACTGTAAAACAATACTTGATCTTGTAACTGCCTGCTCAATCAAACAGTAAAGCTTATTTTGAAAAACTACTATAAACATTAATTGTGTGTATTATTCCCTTAAGGTAAAAAGCAGAAGGAAGAGGAATGCTATTTTTTCAGTGATTTTGTCTTGGTAGGGTTGTTAAACGGTCAATAATGGAATATATTAATCTCCTGTATTTCCAGCTTCTTCACGGCCCAACATGCTCGACAGTCACAGGTCTGTTCAACCATTGACAAATACACCAACGATAACCAACATAAGGGGATGTAGTCGGCATGTAAGAAAATAGCAATTCAGTGAAATATTGCAATAATTTATTTGGAGATAAAATACTGCCAAGGTGATTTTTAATTATTAGCAACAAACATGTAGTTCAGCCGTGGTTTAATTTTTCACTTAAATGTTTCTTGAATTACCAGACGAAAAGCACCATGAATTCGCTTGGGTAAAAGCAACTTGTTTATAAGATACAGTTGGAGTGCTTAATGTTCTCATCATTAAATAACATACATTTTACAATTTTACTTTGGTGAAAAATGTATGAATATTTAGATCACTCTTAAATCATAATTTTAAAAAAGTGAAATATTGCCTGGTACTGTCTTAAGCTGGGATACTGATCGTATCATGGCACTTGTATCGCGATACATATCGTATTGCAGGATCAGAACCTGCACTTTTAAGACTATTAGTCAATTTTCTCGCTGGTATAACCCATAAGGATCCAATCTCAGAGATAAACTAAGCTTGAACTCTATCATCCTAAAGATTTCTTTTACTTCCATCGTCTGAACGCAGACTCGCTTGGCGTTAAGGGTCAGACTCATGCTTACTGCTAAGACTTTTCTTGGAGAATTATTAAGAGCAGCACTCAGATGTACTGCCCTCCGGTAGTTTATTTAGAAAGTGAAACACACCCTGGGCTGCAGCAGTGGAGCAAATCTCAAGGCAGCCAGCTGTAACTAGCAGAGCCAGCAAAAATGACCGCAGGACAACTGAACTCTGAGAAAACAAGAATTTAATGAAAAGAAAAGTTACAGGAACAAGAACCTTCACAAAGAAGATGGATCAGGACAGCATTGTTCCCTGATGTTTTTTTTTTTTACTTGAGAGATTATAAATGGTAAAGAACAGCACATAAGTTTAAAGTAAATACTGGTGATGTAAAGAGGTATACTACATTTTTAAAGGCATGCTGATACGTGTAATTATGAATTTCTCCTCCGTGATTTTTGAGCACAGAAGCCTAAAACACACACTCAGGTGAGTTTTCGTGGTAGCGATGGCTTGAATGCGTGTTGTCTAGGCCAGTGTGAACGTAGCATCAGTTATATGCACTCACACAGGGACTGACCCACATGGGTGCTGCAGGTTTTTTTTAGGTGTCCCGGCCCAGGGGTCTGCAACCCAAAATCCAAAAGGTATAGAGCTGGGTATCGATTGTAATTTCCAAAAACGATTCAATTTGTTTCACAAGACCCTGAATCGATCGATTTTTCGATTCTTTCGATTCTTCAATTTTATTTAATTCTATTTTGAGTTTACACAATTATACACATTTGTTTGGAAATACATTAATAATCTACTATCCATCCATCCATTTTCTTGACCGCTTCTTCCCTTTCGGGGTCGCGGGGTGCCGGAGCCTATCCCGGCTACTGATGGGCGAAGGCGGGGTACACCCTGGACAGGTCGCCAGTCTGTCGCAGGGCCTCAATCACACACCCAGTCACTCTCACATTCACACCTAGGGGCAATTCAGAGTCACCAATTAACCTATGAAGCATGTTTTTGGACGGTGGGAGGAAGCCGGAGTCCCCGGTGAAAACCCACGCATGCACGGGGAGAACATGCAAACTCCACACAGAAAGGTCCCAGCCGGGATTCGAACCGGGGCCTTCTCGCTGTGAGGCAAGAGCGCTAACCACTGCGCCACCGTGCAGCCCATAATCTACTATATAAATTCAATATATTTATATTAATCTGATAAGGTTCACATATTGCAAATGTTATTAGTGAAATATTGAGATTGTTAATATCATCCAGTGTTACATGGATTCTCAAAAGGAGAAGTTCTAACTAAAATGTTCAGATCATTAACATTGTAAAAAGAGCTGCTTCTCCTGGAGGGCGTCTCACTTTGGCCACTAGGTGGCGATCGCACTATAGCATCACACCTTATTCAAGAAGAAGAAGACAGTATAAGGGGAAAAAAACGATGTTTTGGACCACAAATTATCACTTTTAAAAATATGTCCTTAAAAGAGTTTGGAAAATTAATGCCTGTGAGTTTATAAAGATGTTCATTTAGTCATGAATTTATGTTTAAGTGTTAGCATTAGTCGTCCTATGGGGAGTTCCATTAAACGTTAGCATAAAGCTAGCAGACTTTAGCTTTATGTGCTAAATCACGTGTCAAAGTCAAGGCCCAGGGGCCGGATCCGGACCTATGAGGTAATTACTGTATATCCGGCCCTCCAGATCATTTTATTTTATTGATATTATTGGACTAATATTAGCATATCTTGCGCTTATTTTTAACTTCTATAATTTTTACAAAATATATATTTTTTGGAGAGTAAAATATTAAAAGTTATTTGATTTATTCTGAAAAAATATTGCTGCCTTTTTTTATTCATAATTATGTTACAAAGTTGTGGTTTTAAACATTGACATTCTGCTAGGTTTTTTTTATTTTTTGAGGCTTATGCTAGCTGTTTTGGATAATTTAGGCGTTTTTTTTTCTTCTTTTTAGGATATTTTGAAGTTTAGATATTTCCCAGCTACATGATAGCTGTTTTGGCCATCCTAAGTTTTCTTTTTTGTTTATGTTTTTTGTCATTTAGCTAATATTTCATCTGGCTATCAATTTCAGCATTGTCAGCAATCAGCGGCCAAATTCAGCTTACAGCATTCACACTAGCATTATTGCAGGTAATGTTATATATCTAGTTCATGCATATCTTAAAAAGTTACGGTCTTAAAGTTTTAAAAATGTAGTTTTAGAGTGTTCAATAAATGTTTATCCTGTTCGGCCCCCGATCTTAAGAGTGTTTTGGATTTTGGCCTCTTGTGCGATTGAGTTTGACACCCCTGTGCTAGATCGATCTGTATTTTTATGGATTGATCTACTAAGCTTAAATCGATTCAGACTGATTATTCCATTTTATCAACCCACCCTACAAAAAACAATGTTTCTCTTATGAAAATGAACCATAGTAATGTTGTTAGGTTGCTGAGATGAACAGCAGTCTTCATGCAGCACTTGGTGTCCCTTCTATTGCAGCACTAGTACCCAAACCCATTTTGATCAGTGACCCAAACAAAAGTGTGTCCTTGTGTTTTTTAGCACAGAACTGGTTACTCTAAGAATACATGCTTTCAGAGGTTCCTATGTTGGATTGAATAAAATATACCATTAAAAGCTGCAGCTTCTCCTCTTCAGTTTGAATGTCTTTCTTTGCCCCTAAGCATAAGAGGATGGTTAGTTGCTTTATTTATGTGTAAAGCACTTTGTGTTATTCCATATATGAAAAGTGCTATAGAAATAAAGTTGATTGATTGATTGATTGATAGTTTTTACTGTAAAAGAAGCAGCACTTCTTAGACACATAAATTACTGGTTTGAAAATCTACAAAGTGTATAAATGAAAAGAATTCTAGCTATATCACCAATGACAACAACCTAATTTTTTATGAGAGGATGATACTTAATGATAGTCTAAACCTCCAAACACGATGCAAAACTATTTTTTTACATTTATACTAGAAAAAACTGTATATGTGACTCTAAAATTAGACAGTTTTTTTAACTTTACATACATAGTCATTTATAATTTGGACATCAACAGAACATGCTTGCATTTGCTTAATGCACTTCTCATTGCGGCTTGTTTAACCCTTTAACACTGGAGCTCCAGTGTTCATCGTCTTTGATTTACTGTAACTTTTTAACTCACGCCGCTTTTCTCTTTCAGAATCTACTGGAAGGACGTTGATCGTGTTAACGGTTGAAAAGTTACATTATGTTCATGATTTTGTGTTTAAGCATCACCGACGATGCCTCAGGTGTTAAAGGGTTAAATACACTTTGCACTGGTAGGGCAGCAATTTTTTCTCATCTTTAAAGAAATAACTAACCTATTAAGGTACAAAATAGTAAATACAACTCCTAAAAATCAATTATTTAAAAGGTTGTTTCAAGATATTGCAAATATATGACAAGTTGCAATAAGAGACTATCAAACTCTTATGCACAACGAGGAAAACCAGTAAAAAGATTAAATTGCGATTGATGAAAAAAGTGGTTGCACCAGAAACTATTCACTACTTTATATGCAAACAAAACAAGCCATTTCCATTTTCATCCACAGCAAAAATCCACTCCGGACTCTTTGTCACAGATAATGTTAATATCTACCTGGAAAAATGGCCACTTTTAAGTACATTTAGTCATGTATTGCACAACACAAACAAGAGAAAGTAAATGCAAATGGAAAATGTATTTGCTTTAGGCCCTGAGAACATCTTGCCACTTTGTCAATGAGCCTTATCTTTCTTCTGCAGTGTTTTTCTTTTTTGTTCTCCTAGTGTCATGCTACTATTCATGCCCAATCTGCCTCTGTTCCCAACAACAAATCAGCATTCGGCTCTTTTTGTCTTTAGCACAAGCGGCTGTTGGTGTTCTATTTCAGGCTTACAGCCTTTTTGCCACATTGTTTTCAGTGTCTTTTTGTCTGCGCCTCTGTTTGCCCCTTGTTATTTTTTCGGAATTCAAACTTGCAGAAGAATCTACAGGAAGAATGGAGGTGGATCAGCACAGAGTTTTTCAGAGGGACGTGTTCGCAGACAGAAAGCCCGCTGTCAACTCTCCCTCATCACCTGCAGTAAAAAGATCCTCATTATTCTCCTGAAGCCTAATTAACATTTTACTGTGAGGATGCGGTCTTAATTTCTGGAAACGGCTAAACCCACATCCCTTGAAGATGAAGTGAATATCTGCAGAGCTTTCATTTCTGCAGAAGCTTCTTTCAAGTCACTGCTTCAGGAATAATACTTATCTATTGTTATTGCACTTCCATTTCGTGGTATAGAGGTAAAAACTTTATTTATATTGTGCCTTTTATGTCGGTTCAAGGTAACATTTAGAGCAAATTATTACATTGAAATGTCAAAGGATTGTTTTTTTCATCATCAGTTTCCATTCTCTTTCAGTGTGTCTCAGTTGTGTTGAAATAGAATTGACAAGTGTTGTCATAAATAGATTCAGTTGGATTTTCATTACTAGTGTATTAGATGTGTGCATGGATTGTTGATTTGTGTGTGCGACATAATTGGCTTTTAAAATAATATTACATTATAATATTACAAATCGTAATAGATATCTATCATAGATGTTTTACTGTAAATGTTATGATAAAATAATACTTTAAAAAAGTATGAGAAACACGTAATAAATATTACAACAGGGGTGTCACACTCAATTGTACGAGGGGCCAAAATTCACACTTAAGGTCACGGGCCGAACATGATAAACATTTATTGAACACACTAAAAACTACATTTTTAAAACTTTAAAAACATATATTTTTTAAATTACTTTGAATAAAAACAGGCAGGAATATTATTTCAGAATAAATCAACTTGCTTTTAAATTTTTAACGATCATAAAAATATATTTTGTCAAATTTATAGAGGCCCTGACTTTGACACATGTGTATTACAAGGAAAAATAATTATATATAGTATATATATATATATATATATACACACACATATTAATATAATATTTTAATTTTCAGTAAATGTTATTTTTTTTGTTAAAGATAATTAACTTGTGATTTAATTTACACTGCTTTCTTTCAAACCCTTGTTTTTGCTAAAAATGTCCTACAATGTTAGGGAACGTGGAAAGGTGGGAGGGGACCTTCATGCAAAGACCCCACAGCAGAAAGTACAGCAGAAATGCCAGTCAAGACCCCCCCTGGATCCCCCCTCGTATGGAGAATCGGGCCCAAGGACATCCGCTCCTGTGTTACCTGACACCAGCCACCCACAAGCAGGGCCAGAGGGTCCACCACAGGAGCCTCCGCCGCCAAAGAGCAGGAGGACCCCGGAGCAGAGAGAACGCCAGCTTCAACTCAGCCAGAGACACCCCCACCGCCACGTCCCCGGGATCCAGAACAAGGCCTCATCCACTCTGAAGGGGATGAGGCAGGTGAGGACCCAGTCCAACACAGGGCAGGAGCTGGGACCGCCCACACCTCCACACACACCTGGGGGGAGAGGCAGCGGTCCCCAACAGCAGCACCACCCCACAGGCGGGGAGAGGATTTCATGCCCTCTTTTACTTTATCAATAAATCTCATCTTTGGTCTTTTTCTAAGCTCCTGCCTGGCAGCTCTAAGCTCAGCGTGCTTTAACCAATATTTTCCCCGTTGGTTCTGTGAGCGCGAGCAAACCATCTTCCATTGTTGGGCTAAAACTGAAGCCTTATCTCAGCAAAAAGGGTAAAAAAACTGTTTTAAAGATTAAACGACTAAAAATAATAAGGCTAATCATGTAAACGCCGCTATATAAACCATCTATCCCGCCAGCTCTAGACTGTCACGGCACTGTCATGTGGATGGGATGTTGGTATCTCAGAGAGGAGGAAACCTTTTGGAGATGCATCTACAGAACAGGTTGTTCCGTTAAAGACTCCCAGAAATAATGACTGCTTCTCACTGAGCCTTGATGCTTGTGGCTGGAGCTGCAGTCCAGCCAAACGCTCCGCTCTGCTGTGCAGCTAATTAGACAAGCTCTGTTGTTTCTGTACTCTTGACATGCATTAGCTTGTTTCTACAACTGATTGCTCACCAGACACCTTTTTCACTTGCCCGCTCCTTGTACACATTACAGTAAAATGTGGCTGACAGCATTTTCGGCTCTGGTAAACATGCTGCACACCGCACGCTAACGCTCAGAAGAGAGACATTTTGTTGAGCTTCTCCTAGCTATTTAAGGCTGTCTTGTCAATTTACTGAAAGGTTTCTTGCAGAGACAAAGTATATCAGGCTTATTTTTAGCCCAGGTTGGAGAAAAAGTCCAGGTTGCTGAGTACTGTTAAATGGCGGCAGAAGAGTCTCTGATCCCTTTTATCCAAAACTCACATCAAGAGTAGAAGAGAGCAGCTAGAAAAGGGCCTTCAAAGACCCAAACACACAAATAATGGTGAAAAAAACAACAACTCACTACTCAACTGGAATTAATTTCAACTGGGTGTGCTCCAATTGTCCTATCATGTCAGCAAGTATTAGTTGTGTTTTCTTCTCTCCAGGCAGAAAACAGCTGATCTATGAAGGGATCATTCATGTAATGACTTTTAAAAGCATTATTAAATAGCAATAGGTTTTAAAACACCTTTTTTGCTGGGGCTGGATATCGATAATAATTCCCAGAATTGATTCAATTCAATTCACCAAAGCATGAATCGATTCAATTCCGATGTTTTTCAATTTTTTCGATCCACTCAATTGAATTTTGAGTTTATGTGGTTTACAAATTTAGACATAATTGTTTGGAAATACAGTAATAATCTGTATGTTTTTATTATATTTATATTAATCAACATACTGTAAAAATGTATTAGTGAGATTGTTAATAGCATAGTGTTAGATGAGTCATGGATCGCGGTGAGGACCCAAAATGCAGGAGATCAGAAGAACTTAACACATTTAATAAAGTAACCAAAACATGACAAAAACCTTAGGAGAAACAAAAATGGTGACTGCACAGAGCAGCGTCTGTGTATGATTGGACCCAGGTAGGTAGCGTGTTGGAGATGGTGGTGACAATCCGGTGAAGGTAACAATCTGGCGGTGAATTCTGGAGAGGGCACATCATAAATAGTGGCCTGAAGTGATGGGACGATTGAAGCAGCTGGGTCCAATCAGAATGGAGATACCTGGACCTCAGGAGCACCATGACAATATGGTTTCTCAAATGAAGAAGCTCATTGAGGTTGTAAACATTGTTCTGCCTCTTCTGGACAGAGTTTCAGTTTGGCCACTAGGTGGCGAGCGTGCTATAGCATTACACCTTATTCCAGAAGAAGAAAGAATAAGCAAAAAACAAAAAATCTTGCATTTGATCTGATTAGAACTGGAATACATAAGAATGCAAAACTGTTAAATCAAGTAACTAAGTAGTTTGATTATATAGTCTTTTATCCTTTTCAAGCAATCAATCAAACTCTACTGACTTTAGTTAATAATTACTCTAATGAGTGACATAAGTGTGTTCTGTTTGTTTTCTAGTTTCTAATCAATTCATTATTTCTGCAATGAGTTTGAAATATTTGTGTTTGTTCTGTATTTTTCACAATCTGTGGTTGAAATAAACCAATCAATCAAGTTCAGCTCGATTCAAATGGATTTAAATTGAGATAAAGTTAATTTTTTGGTTCATGTATTATATTATTCCAGCAATAACCCACGTTTGCCTTTTAAACACAGAATGAAAATGAGCAAAGTCTGTTTAGAGACAGAAAACTTCAGCCGTGCTGCACTTTGAACGCCTGTTCAGAGAAAAATGGAAAGTATGCAGATGCTTTTTGGGAGAAAAGCTTTGAAAAGCAGGAATTAGAACTCTGCACGCATTATGGGTCACAGTATGCACAACCTTTATTTCTAATCAGCTTTGATAAAACCTCCTAATTTCACTGAAGTCAAACAAAGAGCTCTGATGTGCCTAAAGCTGCATTAGTGCAGCTACCAGACATTTCCCTGTGATCACATCTCCATGTCAGAAGAAGGCATGGCTCTGCAAACATCTGATTACAGTGTGTTTGAAAGGAGCCCAGAACTCTTCCAACCGACCACTCCTTTCTAGAGATGATGCGCGGCCGTGTCAGCCCACAAAGCACGTCACAGTTTGTGATCCGGGTCGAAAATCTATCCATTAACGCCTTGTTTTCTCACGCAACGCATCTGTTTGGCTCCACGAATCAGTTCAGAGCCTGAGCTGCTCAGTGGCGTGGCGCTCGCATTTCAATCGCACACCTATCTAGGAGTAAAGCTCCGACAGCTGTGTTAGGCCAATACATCCCAACAGGAGAAAAAAGTGTGAAAAAGCTGTGCATGTAATCATGATTACAGCAGAGTCAGTGGCCTGGCATGTACGCTCACGCCTATGCACACGCTTTGAATCACTCATCTCACTGGACAGCCGTGTCCAATAAGGCAGATGTGCTCTGTTGGTTTGCCCATTTCACCAATATTGATTGAAAAGCTTTAAATAGTTAAACATGTGATATGTATTGAACATTCTTTTTAGATTATGTGTTGTAAACAGATAACGTATGTGGTATGAGAACAGGTTCTTGGCCGATCCTCACAGGCCGAAACCCTTACAGTTCCACTCCAATTATCTTTTGATCTATTCTAAAACCATTCCCAGTGGTCTTTTAACACAATTTTTAGCCAAAACAAAATAATGAAAAAAAGGTAATTTTCTAGAACATAATTTCTGCAAGAAGCAAACCACCTCCTCGTTGCTAAGAGCTCCCAGTTTACGAGCTCTCCTGCTAGTTTACATTATCGGTACAAGCAAATCGGATGAGGAAAGCAAAGACATTCATGAATCTGTGTGTCTACAAGTGGATGTATCAGAATGGAGCAGAGCGTGGAGCTTGTGGACTGCCTGTTGGAGTTTCTACATCACAAATACAACTTTTTTTTTTCCAATTACATTTGTTTCTCTTCTCCTAATTCCCAATGCAACTCATTCCTAACTCGTCACATACTGACATTTGTTTAAGGATCCCTTCGCATCAAAAGTTAGCATTTTGGGTGTCGTTTTTTGACGTGCTAGCTTTTTTTTTTTAAAACCTTTATTTAACCAGGGAGGATCCCATTGAAATTTAAAACCTCTTTTTAAAGGAGCCCTGGGGAAGCATCAATGCAAGAATGAAATACAACAAATGTTAAGCATACACAACAGAGTTACAATGCTGGTTAAAAATTCATATAAATTAATTAGCTAAAACATGTACAATTTAAAGAAGCAGTCTCAAGTGCTCTAAATCTAGATTTAAAAGTATTTATGGAGATAAGTAGAAGCAAATTCCATGATGACGGAGCGGAGGAGAAAAAGCCTTTTTCCCAAGCTCAGTACGAACAACTGTTCCCATTGTGGTCTCTTATGGGGTCCAGATGACCCCACCCTTATATAGGTGGACAGGATTTTATGTCTGCCACAGACACCAGTGAAGATAAAAGAATCCTTGAAAAAAATATTCAGCGCGCTGTCTTGTGGGGTCCAGATGACCTAGGTTAGCACAAGGGTTACATTGTGGTTCCTCAACCTCCAGGGTGCAAACCGGAACCAGTCCAGTACCAGTAGCGGTTCGCGTCGGGACTTGGTTGATGCCCGGAACCAGATAACGGTCCGGTGCTAAGTCAGGGTATCAGTAACGGGTTTGGGTACCGGTACCAGAGGACCAGTCCGCATCCTCTACCACATTTGGTACCCCGTACTGAGGGTTGTGGACTCTTGAAAAAACGAGTTGGGGACACCCAAAACATCAAAAAGTCACATGGAAGGGTCCTTAACCAAACGTCAACATTTGACGACTTGGGGATGAGAATGTTGACAAAGTGAACAAAGAAATACTCAGAAATGCAATCTTAAGTTTATTTTTTTATCATATATTTCCATTATTAGAAAAATGCAACAAAAACATGTTAAAAAACACCATTTGTCATTGTAGTGAGTCTTTAAATTGTGTTATCATTTATGGTATAATTTGTTTGCTCTAAATACTGTCCACAGGAGCTGACAGTGCCATCTTCTAAAGCGGACGCCGCCGCAGGAAACAATCTGCTGCCATTTTAAACACTGCGAGTGTTTATCAAGCAGGCCCTTGGGCTGCGAGTGACCTTGGATGCGTTCCCCAGGCCCCCCATCTTCAGTGCCTTTTTTAATAACTGGCTTCCATCTGAGGCCGTGCATGTAGAATAGATGTAGACTATGTGTCATATTTGAACACTCAGCTCTTATCAGAATGGTCTCCTCTGTGTCGCCAACAAATGACAAGTGAGACGGTGATATCATTCACAATTTCTCCGAGGCAATTAGAAGCTAAGGGTTAGGTACAAACGATTAGAATCTGCCTTTGTTGTGGCGAGAGCAGCCTGTCTCATCAAGACCGCGGCCGGTTGTTATCTGATGTTCTGTTTAGCACCGAAGGGTCTGCTGTTTTCATCCTCAAAGACAACCCCATCGAGGAAGTGTGAAACGTGATTCCAAAAGATCCTGAAATCCAAGGAATTCAGGTTTAAATGGGCTTCCACGTTTAAAACTCTCCCGTTCATGAATCACTACGCAAGTTTTTAAGTGAGTTTTCAGGCTCTAGATACAAAACGCAAGGCCATTGAACACGTGCTGAAAAGTTAAACCAGTTGAACTTCGACCAATCGCAGACTTTGGTTTGGTAGTGGCGTTTGAGTGTTTGATAGCATCCTTTTCAAAACAGTGATGTGCTAACCTTTCGAAAATTAATAAAGGAGGAGAAATTAATAGATGTAGTTTGTACCCAGTTGGAATTAAATGACAGTCTTTTTATATCAGAATAGAGCTGAGATAAAGGAGCAAGATTTACCAGATTCGACATTTCATACCAAGCCTCTTCCAACTGTAGGTATATGCACTAGAATCAAAATCCCACGTTCAACGAATACATCACACAAGCCTGGTGTGTACGTAGCTTTAAGTAAACTCAATGAGAGGATGCTTCCCTTTAGTTTGCTTTGTATTCCGGTATATTTTCATGCTTCTCATCCTGTTCTATTTTCATACTCTGTGTTTTTCCTCCAGTCAGTCACACCGAGTTCAAGTTGTTAATTATCCACATTTGTCTTCATTTCAGTTAATCATCCTCAATGTATTTAAGTGTCTGATTTCCAGGTCATCAGCTTTACCACAGCTCGTCTCGGGTTTTTCATTTTTAAGTTTTTTTATTCCAATCTTTGGGTTCCTGCCTTCAAACCTGGTCCTCCTCCAGCCAATGCTTTAGAGCTTTGTTTGTTATATTCATTCAATAGTTAAACTGGCCATGATTATTTTTTTAAAGGCAATTCCAAACAATATGTTGTGGTATAAAGTATTAATATTCTGCTGTTGGCAGGTA
This sequence comes from Oryzias melastigma, assembly GCF_002922805.2. Classification (NCBI taxonomy): domain Eukaryota; kingdom Metazoa; phylum Chordata; class Actinopteri; order Beloniformes; family Adrianichthyidae; genus Oryzias; species Oryzias melastigma. Next base: position 1,870,948 of record NC_050521.1, on the reverse strand, counting down.
TTGTTCCTGTGTGCTTTACAACAAGGTCCCAACCTTGGGACCACGGACCAGTACGATCCATGAGACACTTGGGCCCAGTCCAAATTCTTCCCATCTCCCTACCCCTTCATTTATCCCTCCAAACGGAGAGTTATGAAAAAATAGTGTCTCATATTTCGGACGTCACTTTTATTCGATGACGTCACCAATAATAGGCGGTCTGCAAGCTTCCAGCGCTAAAATATACAACAGCAGTTTTATAACAGTTGTATCTTTTTATCAATTAAATCTCAAAGGAAGGATGTTAGCATCCGATTATTAGCCTCCACTTTCAGGTTAACCCTTTAACATCTGAGGCGTCGTATGTGACGCTTAAACACAAAGTATTTTACACACTGTAACTTTTCAACCCCTAACACAATCAACGTAACTCCAGTAGATTCTGAACAATTAAAAAATTACAGTAAATAAAGAACACAAACACTGGAGCTCTGGTGTTAAAGAGTTAAATGGTCTTTTTTAAGGACATTTATTGCAGTGGGATTTTAACTTGAAATTTTTATTGTCCAAAATATTTAATATCAACCAGTCCAGACCAGTCCATGAATATATTGTCTGACATTAAACCTCTCCTTTACATCTTCATCCTCTATTTATTGTGAATGGTTTTGAAGCATACTCAGTTTTTCTTTGAGCTCTACAAGTCAACTGAACGAACTCCTTAATCTGCTCGGGAACTAATGTCATTGCAAATGATGCAATAACATTTATTATAATGTTGATTTCTCTCGAGCAACCATCATATCTTATGAGGAAGAAATGTGATATTTCTCTCCCTGAGTTTAAATGTTTACCCTGCGCTCCACCTGCACGTCTACATGAACAAAACCAACATTTGAATGAACCGTTTCAGACAGTAGTCGTGTTATCTCTGCTGCTACAAACAGACTCCACAAGCACTCAGCAGTCTCTTAACGTAGAGACGCCCTTCGGAAAGACGGAAGTGGCTGCATTAGCTGATTCACTTCTGGTAAATAACCACAAGAACTCAGCTCAGATGAACATTAGCAGAGGAGAAAAACAGGGAGCCCACCAGCATCTCATGTTAGAAACTGCTTGTTCTACTATTTAAAAATCTAATTATTTGTCTTTAATCAAATAAGGCTATTTTAATGCAGTTTGTAGTCATCTTTCAAACATTGCATCCTAATTAAGAATATTTTTGATGTAAGAAAATCATGTGTGTGTTTTATTTTGGCAGAATTAAAAAAATGGAAAAACAACAACACAAAACAATTAGTTGTTAGTGTCACGTAAATAATGTCACAACAGCAAATCTCTTTTCTTTCTCAAGGTATAAAATCCAAAGCAGGAGTTCTGCTCATCTTATCAGTGCTTCTCCACTTCATATGTCCCTGTTTAATCTTATTCTAGAGGGAAATAAAACGATTCAAAGGTCAAAGCTAACAAAATGTCATCACCTCCCAGGGTGTCTGAAAGATCAAAGTTCTTCCCTTATAGGGGCAGATAGAAAGTCTACCACAAGCCACGGAGGATCTTTGAAATAATCCCTTGAAACCCACGGGCATCCACTCACGGCTCCACCTGGACGCGTGCAGAGGAAGACGGTCTTCAGCTTAAGCTTCATTGTGTGAATTATCATCTCATGCAACATTAACCGCATTGAAAAAGGAGTTTTTGTCACGATTCTCTACATCGTTGAAAATCTGGCAGACTGGTGAACTCTTCAGGGTGTACCCCTCTTTTGCCCAGTGGTAGCTTGGACAGGCTCCAGCAACCCTGTGATCCCAAAAGCGATTCAGCAGGTTTGGAAAATGAATGTTAGATGTCCTGACAGTATTAAAAAAGAAAGATACCATATCTTTGACCTGATTTGGAAACTAGCATTGTAGCGTCAAGATGAGACAATGCAGCGTAAAACTACAAAAGATTTTAAGGAGGTGGAAGACTCTTCACTAAACTTGTTCTGCTATCAGATTTTGAGGTTATCTGTGAATCTTTTTTAATGCTGTTGGCCAAACCAAATGCTGCCAAACACTTCTTCCCTTTATATTAATAAAAAAAGAAGAGCACACAGACAGAAATGGTTCCTACAGCTAATATTTGTTCAAATGGAAAATATGAAATTACATATATAAACACTATAGTCCAGATAAAAGCCCTTTTTTATAGTTTAATGGACAAAAATTAGCTAAATATATATATGTTTTTGTCAGAAGAGACAGAGATGATGTTATGGCAAAGCTCATACTTTGTTAAGTATAAGTAAGTCAATCATGCATGTCCAGTAGTATGAACTAATATTTTATCGTCACTGACTGATGGCACGAGAGAAAACCCAATCAAGTTGTAGAGCTAGTATTCCAGTGTCACACACTGTTCTGGACAGATTGATAGACTGAGTTCCTGTTTAGCAGATGGTGACTGTAAATGTGGTAAATCGTAGATGTTGGAAGATCCAAATGCAGGAAAACCGTAAAGAAGGTTAGAAACTAGAGACATCTTTAGAATCTGAACAGGCGCGACAGAAACCAGGGTCCTAAAGCTGCTGGGGGCAGCTGCTCTCATCCAAACGTGACTTCATGACTCAATGTAGGGAAGGAGTAAAAAAGTAATGCAGAAAGCTGAAGCTGATGAAGAGGACACTTGACCGAATGACCACAGCTGGGGCAGATTCTGCTAGCTCGATTCTGCTGCGTGTGGTCAGTGGGACTCATTTAAAGGTTTTTTATTTACTTTACTTTACCTTTTTCTAGGCACTTTTTCCATTTTTTAAGGAACGTCTGGTAGAATTATGTTTGACAAGAGATCCAGTCTGAATGTGGGACTTCTATTTCTCTAACTTAACTTAGTATTTCTTAAGTTTAGTTGGATTTGTGAAGCACCTATCATCCGTGGAAGAAATTTAATGCTGTTTATGGAGACACAAACCTTTGCAGAATACAACAAAATGAAATGAAAATCCCAAAAAATAACAAACAAATAAAAATACCAGACATAAAGCAGTGAAACTGAGATATTTCACCCCCCCCCCAAAAAAAAAGAGTCACGATTTGATCTAAAGATAGATGAAGTTGGAGTTCATCAGAAAGCTGCTTCCATCTGTGAGCAGCTGAAAGCAGCTTCATCCTGTTTGCTTCTGACGAGGTTCCACCAGCTGAATGCCTTCTGCAGATCTTAGAGCTCTGCTGGGTTTGTAAAGCAGCAGGAGATCCGACAGGATTGGGTCCCGCGCCATTACCCCTTCAACACCAGAGATGTCACCAGCGACACCACAATGCTGCTGGTTCTTTTGGTCCTGGTTAAAACTGGCACACTAGATTTCACAGTTTGATTGAGATGATAAAGGACGGATTTAGTTACAGATTTAGAATGAGCACTGACACTCGGTAGTAAGATTTCTAACTTGAGAGTTAGTTTTATAGTTTCCTAACACACTCCAATAAAAATTGTGTTTTTAGCACGCTCTTGTTTCTGATGATGGAGAACGTGTAAAAAAACTAAAAGCTAAAAATTGTATTTCTGAGCATTACTTTATTCAAACGGTTGTGAATCAGGAATAAACAAAAAATGTAGTTGGAAAAAGTTAATGTCTAATCTGGAATCTGGCTCGTAACTGTACGACTAGATAGCTACGATGTTCCATTGTTGCACCAGCATCGTTAGGTTGGGGGGTAAGGGGCCATAAGCTACTAGGAGAAGGCGTAAAGAGATGGGTGACGTGAAGTGACGGTGGGCTTGCTTCGTACCAACATCCTGTCCACAACTCAGAGAAGAAATGAATCAACTACTGCTGTTCTGCAGAAACTATGTCTTAAAAAAATAGCAGTTTTTTTAAATATTAGCTAAAAATGGTGTAACCACAATTGAGACCACTGGAAAAGCGACAAAACAGATTAAAAGATAATAGTGACATTCGAGAAATCAGCTCTTTGATTGTTTTTTCACAATTTCCATCTTGGTTAAAACCCACAAAGATCTCGATCTGTTTTTGCACCACAAGTTCAGCTGATCTAAGCAGCAGAAGAAAGCCTGATGGACCCTGGTGGTTTAGTGACAGGGCTAAATAAAGCAGAGTGACATCTGCATACCTATACTATGAAACATTACAAGGCTACATGACCTGATACACTTCTGTGCATTGGGCCGTCAAGGCATCCTCTCTAGATAAAGGCCCAAATGACACAGCACCAGATTGTAGGACGTTTCTGTGGAGAGGAAAGTCTGGACCTCTCTACTGAGACTGCTGAGCTCCAGAAAAGAGAAAGGAGATAGATTGATAAAGGGCTGATCTAATCTAAGATGAGGATAGTTGAACAGCAGAAGTCCAAGAGTCTAACCTTGTGGCACTCCTCATGGTCAAACATCACTAAGACCTGTCAATATGACATGGATATCTTTTATCGTTTTAGGAAATGCAGTTTTACTTCTGTGATGATTTTTCTATATTTTTTTCTAAAAAAGGAAGACCAGAAATTGGCCTGTAAATGTTTCTTCTCTACTACTTCTCCTCAAAAGAGTTTTAAAAACTCAGTTTGGATTCATTGCGGAAAAAAACCCTGACATTAGGGGGAGAAGCTAATCATTTTTCATAATTTTTTAACAGCTGAAAACATTTTTAAATAATTTGGTTGGCAAACTGTCAAAATCCTAGGTTGATGAGTTTATTGCTGAATCTATGTCCTGGAGTGTTTTTGCACTCAATTCAGTAGATGATGATATTTTGACCAAATTAGTCCTGTCAGACTGCAGCTGAGGTCTGATTACCTTATTTATGATGGATGGTTGTTAAGCTGACGTGTTGTGTTTGTGTTTAGAACTGAAGCAAACTCATTGCACCACTTTGAGATAAAACATCAGCAGTGAACTAAAATGGAGATTGTTTGTCGTTCAACATTAGTAAACAAAAGACACAAATATTGATAATTTTGCCGACAATATTTGCAAAATTTGCCTTTTTTGACCAGATAAGTTTATCAAGATTGTTCCTTTTTAGAGTTGGCTGTTTGTTATTACCACTATAGTCACAATCACACCCTAAAATACCACATTTCCTGTTTCTTAACTTGCTTAGTCAGTATTTATGTCCATACTAGTCTGATCGATCCTCGTCAGCTTTTCAGTTTCACCCAGTTCCCTACAGTTCCATCATATTTATATATTTTTTTATTTTCGAGATTTAATTCTCAAGCAGCATAGTGGTGTAGTGGGTAGCACTATTGCCTCATAGCAAGAAGGCACAAATTCAAATCCCGACTGGGACGTTATGCACGTGTGTATGTGCATGTGTGGGTTGTCCTTTTAGTGTGTGGTCACTTTTCTCTGTTTGGCCCTACTGTTAATTGATGACGTGTCCAGGGTGTTTCACCTTTGTTCACAGTGGCTGGGATAGGCTCCAGCAACCCTGTGACTCCAAAAGGGTTTAAGGAAATGGATGGAGCTCTAATTCACTTTAATTTTTGATGTTATTAAACAAATATTTCTGGGGT
>NC_050521.1:1861493-1865377 GCF_002922805.2 Oryzias melastigma | reverse complement strand
CTTGGTGGTTGATGGAATGCAAGATACTAAGATACCTTTTTCAGTGTTGCAAGATTATTTTTTTTATTGCCGTGAATACTCCAATTCATCATTAATTTACATCCTATCCAAGATGTGGTTGTGAAATAGTCATATCAATGCTAGAGCAGTGCATATACTAAGACCTTTTTCTTTGCACAAGTTAGTAAATATTACTGTAAGTATTGTAAGTAACAAGCAAAATGCTTGGCTTTTGGAGGATTTTTAAACATTGAAACAAAAACAAAAAAATCTTTTTTGGTAAATATCCAACAATGTTCACCCATTTGCATCCCCTTGGCTCAGTTTGCCTGTTTTACCATTTTACCATTCTTTCAGTCCATCATGTAAATATGGTGAAGCTAGAAACTAAAGAAAACCACAGCTTTAAAATGTATTTCCTTACGGCCATGCCACACAGCCCCTGCATATATTTTGAGCATATTGCACAGATGAGAATTAGTCACGCATGAATAAACGCGGAAATAGTGAGAAAAGTTGTGGTTGTTAATGTGAAATTTTCACAGATATATCATGAATGAATGAAAGAAGTATGAATAAACCACACAAAGAACACATTGTTTCATTGAATTTCTGAACTTTGACGTTCAGTGCACTAAGCAGAAATCACATCGGGTCAACACCCACTGCAGGTCCTCATGATGCAATGTTTTAATTAAAGTCGGATTCACCTGGTCTGCACCAGTTCTAAGTCAGCTGCTAGGTGCTAGCCGAGCCAGTAAACCAAGGTGGACCCCTGCTGAGACGGGTGACCCTCGACTGGAGCTGCATGTACACGGCCCCCTCCCGTTGCCCGCCTTTTGATACCCAACCCCCCCATCTGGCTCGTCCAGACAGGGAGGAGCAGGTGACCCCCATTCGGTATACACACCTGTCAAACATAAAAATCGTGCTTGGACAGTACGCATTATTGCACTGTTTATATGCAATTTATTAGTGATTTGTGAGTCAGTTACATCATTTTAACATGATCCGTGCACCGTATAGTGGATAAAAAAGTGGTACATGTGTGAAAAGTCCATTAGACACGAGGACATATGTGGAACGGTCATGGAAAGCCACAAATTTGTGTATGGATCTTGCATTAATCACGCACAAATGCGTAGGATGTACGTAATAACTGCATATAAACTAGTTAAAATATGCATAACGCTTGTGCTAGCTATCCTAAGAACGTTTACATTAAAAGTGGGGTCATCTGGATTCCAAAAGACAGTGCACTGAACTCCTTTTTTCAATGACTTTTTATCTAGAGTACGAGGGTGACCCTGTGTAATTATCAACCAACCAAAAATATCGAACCTCTCAAAACAAAATTTATATAAAGACCCGTCGGCCAATACCTCGACGGAAATCTGTGCAAATCAACAAATGACGAAGGCAAGAAATACATGAATTACATATCATGCATGTATCACAAAAGGCAGACATTTTATAAGCAGGAAATGTGCAACATGTACTAACGCAAATTAAAGCAAATCCTGCTATTTGTTGCTGTTTACTGCAAATTTGACCAATCTACTGTGACAGCAGTCATGGATGATGATGTAGCTTTGTGCTTCTTCCCGGGAGCCATGCTTTTTTTTTTTATTAACTCTCTTTAGTCTTCTTTGAGTTCACAAATGTGTTATTGTGAGAAGACAGGACCAAAGTTTATTTTGCAGAACATCATGGTAAATGGGGATGGTATTTTGTGCATGTGTCACAATAAAAAGGGTTGGAATATGAAAATGTGATTTTTGTTTTCATAATTAACATTTTTTAGGTGCTTTTCAAAAATATATATATATTAAAAAACATTGCAATTTGTCGCAACTTTTCACAAAAGCTGCTGCAACATCTGCCGTTTTAGGCTGCAACAATCATAAAAATGTGCCTCAAAATCCAGGAGAGTCTGCTTCACGGAAGGATTCAACAGGTATCATCCTTTACTGAAATTCCTGCCACCTGAGAACTGATTGGATCTTTAAGAGCACCCAACTTCATTCTAATCAACGTCACACTTTCAATCCCTCTGACACTATCTGTCGCCCTACTTATATTTTAAACTAAGATTCTTGTCTCTTGAATCAAACATGAAACCTGTTCCTTAGGCGGATCAGGTCGGGACAACTGAAACAGACGTGTCATGGGGAGGGATCCCTTCCTCCTTCTGTTCGATGCTGATGGACTTACGACCTTTGATGTAATTTGAGAGCGCGCCTTCACTCACTCACATTCATTATCCGTTGCACAGTCAGCGATGGGTAACATTGCCAGTCGGACGCACAACCATTCCTCTTCGAAGGATAAAGAGTTTTCTCTGTAGGAAATGAAAAAAGACGTTTTTCATCCTGGAAATGTTGGGCCATGAGCCCAGCCATCTGGGCTGTGCAGGAAAAGCACAGCGAGGGATATGACATAGGAAAAAAAGCTGCACCGGGGTGATAACAGACTGTCAGTTGTTCCAACTCTTAAGATCCATCAGGTTCCTTGGTGCATTCATGAATAACCTTCGACACTGTGGATCGTTGTCAGTTTTTTTGCCTTTTTTGGGCTTGTTACCAAATGAGTAATATGGTGGATCCTTAAGAAACTGTGAGAATTTTCTTTAGACGTTTTAAGTGCTTTTAACCACTCTATTAGCTACTTAAAATGATCAATTGAAGTAATTTGCCCTTTGCGTTAACATATTTTACAAACACGCCGCATACTGGTTTGCCATTTTGCTTGAAACTCTTCCCACAACCTCCGGAAACGGATGTTCTCTCTTTCTTCCATCCCATTACCCTCCATCTGCATTTCTCATCAAACATTTTTCTTCCTCTCACCAACTTCAAATATTCACTTCATATTCTTTCAACAATAGCTTACAAACACTTGGAAATAATTGAGTCTCAGCGGACTTGCGAAAAGGGGAACCATGATTGTGCGCAGTGGAAGTGATCAAATATGGCCTTGAGCCAACCGTCTTTGTAGATGGTCTTTGTATCGCCATTGATCTGAGGGCGGATACTCCTGAGAAATACATTATTTATGCACTTTTTTCCCTCCCAACAGTGGTGACTCACAAACAGTAAAAGGGTAAGATGGATGTCACGATGGACGGGGGGAAAATCAGGGCTGCCGAGTGCATGAGTAACCCCGGGGGCCAAAGGCGGCGGCCACAAAACAGTGACAGACGGCTTTCATCTCCGAGCAAAAAGGAAATTGTTCAGATAATGCACTCCTCGGTCTCATACATCACGAGGTGCCCTGTAATGATAACTACAGGGACAGAAAGTTTTGGTTTTAACTTTTCAAAGTGAGACGAGTTAATCATATGCTCTTAAGCTGCCTTAACCAAAGTTCACAGTGTACTTGTCCAGTCCCTTTCATAAGACAGACATAAAAAATATGGAAACATAAGCATCTCAACCAGGAGTCTGCAACCTTAACGCTCAAAGAGCCATTTAGTCTAGTTTTTTACAGACCAGAACCCACCGAGAGTCTCATCTTATCATTCAATATTTATGCTTTTTTGGCAATTAAGCATTTTTTTCTAAATGTAATTTTAAAATATTACATTAGTTGAATTACAACATTGTCTATTTGTTTCTATATATAAAAGTTGTAACTTATTTTACTTTTGACAGCAGCACACACTAGTTCCTTTCAAAATAAAACTATTTCAAAAAAAGGTCTTCCTGCTGCAGCAGTTTTACTTAAATCAAAAATGAAAGACAGTCAAACATGATGTTTTTTATCATTAGGATACTTTACTACAGACTCAAGGTCCATTTGGTACAAATATAAAAAAGAAAAACTATATATATATATATATAATAAAAATGTAAAAATAAAATAAATAAATAGAAACACTCATT
>NC_050521.1:1805832-1861297 GCF_002922805.2 Oryzias melastigma | reverse complement strand
AATCTATTTATCAAAAAAAAACTCAAAAATTTTAGAATAACCTGAGCTTTTTATTGAAAACACACAACTTTAAATCCCTTTCAATCATTTTAAACCACATTTGTTCAAAACTTTAACCACTTTAGTGTAATTTACCAAAATAAAAACTTTTTGATTTTTTTATTTGACTAACTATAGATTAAACAAACATGTAATACAAATTCAAAGAACATTTCTACAGAATTTCTGACAGTAAATTAAACTTTTTTTTTGCTTAAATGCTCGATATGTTAAAAATTAACCAACTTATGTCTTATTTATTCAACTATTAGCATTTTTCAATGATGCTAAAGAGCCACAATGACAGGGATAAAAGAGCCACATGAGGCTCCGGAGCCACAGGTTGCAGACCCCTGATCTATGTAAACCTGGACCCTCATGAAGTAAAAAGAACCTGTGTCCTCTATAACTTTATTAGTTTGCTTCCACAGAAGTCTCAGTTTTGCAACAGTATCTGACAACACTAAGACATTTGCATTTTTATTCCAACTTTTATTTAATCCCTCAGCCATGTTGGTGTAGATATTTGAAATTTCTTGAGTCTTGATTTTGTGTTGTTTTTATAAATCCACTGTTCTTTTGACAGCCCATCCACACAAATCACATTGGATCCATTTTCTGGTACTTGTGCTGGCGTGGACATAAATATTTGACATTCTCATTGAGGACTATACAATCTGATTTGTAGCTCCTCGAGCCTTTGCTTTCCTGAGCTTTAAGTCCACTTTAAAATGTAAATTTGTTGTGACATTCACTCTTGAGGAGACTGTCCTAATGCCTTCTATCACAACTAATCTTTGTCTCTGTAGAAGTTTAAACGCAAAATTATTTGGATAGAGTTAAGATGAGCCTTTTTAATCCCAAAGCAGAACAATATGTCTGCTTTTTCAAGAAGCTAGCATTTTTTTGTGACATCACACATGTGAATTCTTCAAAATAGCAAACAAATACAGAATCTTAAGAAAGTAAAAAAAAAGAAAAAAATCTTGAAAAAAATGTCTTGGTCTCTGTTTTGCCAAAAAAAAAAACCTTATCAAGATAGTTTTAAATCAAAAAAATAATCTTAGTTTGACAAAACTTGTCTCAGAATTTTTTTTAAGAAAATAATAATTGGTAAGGGCGTTTTTATTACTCCCTTGGCAGATTTTTGACTTATTTATAGAGCCAAAAGGGTACAAATATTTTAATCATTTCTCCAGTTAACAAACGGGCATGTGACATGTGTTCAGGGAGGGATAAACGTAAATTCTTAAATACATTTTCAGCATTTGGTGTTCACACTGGACTGTCGCTACCCCATACTAGTGCACGTAACCACAGATGGAAAATGTCGATTAGGTCGCTTAGGTGAATCTTGTTCTAAACTTTTTCTTTCACAGCTCAATTCCAACATATGAAACACTTGGTAATTCCAGACGAGCACAAACCACATTATTAAAGGCTAACACAGCAGGACAGCTGGAGGCTGACTCCAGTTTCAGCCCAGATTTGAAATGTGCAAAAAAGGGGGCGGGGTTAAAGGTGCATTATGCAAAGTGATGCCAGTTTCACCCATTGACTTTATATATAGTGATAATAACATACGTCTATGGTTAAGAATTTTCCCCTGTATTTATAATACCCAATGGCTGGGCTGCATATTACAAAACAAATCAACAATGCCAGTAACAGGGGATGCATATCCTGGCACAACACGAGGGTTTGCAGGACTGAAGGGGACCCGTGTCTGAGAGTGGTAATATGCAGCTAGCATCATAGCTAATAAAGGCTAACGCAAAGAATCCCGAGTGAAATGTTCATTGAAAATCCCGTCATCAGGACGGAATTTGCTAGATTCAATGTACTCAAACACTGTTGTCAAAGTCCACTGGAAAATTGTGCAAGACAATTCATTTTTGACAACTGAAGGCAACACAGCCACCAGCCATGCTAAAGCTAACATAACAACCGACAATTTCAGACAAAAAAAGGGAGGGGTTTTTATATTGGAGCTGGAGAGGATAATGACTTCGTAAATAATGTGGGACTTACACCAGTTGACCAATCACAAAATTCAACTGTACTAGCTCGTTTGAACCTGTAGGGGGCAGACGGTTTTTACCAACATTTTCAGGAATTAACTTTATTTTAAATGTTCAAAATGTGGTAAGGACCAACAGTCAGCATTTTTAAAGCCCCATTTATAGAGGAAAGAGGTAAAAAAAGTTGATTTACTGTTTGGTGACCCTTTAATTTCTCCTTCACCATGAATTGCCAAATCGTTGGCACTTCCACGAATCAAAGGGGACGCCATCCATACGTCACTAAAAAATGAAATCCCTTATTTGTCAAAGTTCAGCTGCTTAACTTTCAACACAAGTTCTGTATGTAAAACCCTAAAATGGTCTTAAAAACTTTCAAGAACGTTGAACGCGGAAGCACGAAACATGCATATTTGTGTGATTTTACATAGACTTTTCATTTGAATCAGTCGCTCAAATGTATGTTGTGGAGTAGGGTGTGAATGTAACACAAGGGGCCTGTATTTTCAATGTTCATGTTTCTGCTCCTGTGAAGATGTTTGCATTTACTGGCACTGATTTCATTACTCAGTGATCAGCAGCAACAGAACTAACAAACATAAATCCTATGGCAATAGTAATGAGTGTCGTGTCGAACACATTTTATGAATGTGCATCAGGAACTTTCTGTTTCCATGGCAAACTTCCAGCTTGTCTTGAAGTCGGAGCTGCAGTTCTCTGAATGCCCTGATTGTGTGCACCTGTGAGGTCCTGCCCCCCCCCATCCCACCCTCTTGATACCAGCTCATTGAAAATTCTGTGGATGTAACTGCAGCATTTGTGTTTAATGCTGAACTCATCTAGTGTTCTTGTAGTGTTCTGGTTCTGGCCTCTGCCTCGGCCTGCCACTGATTGGATCTGGGTTCAGATCACTGGGGCAGCAGTCTCAGCAAAGAGGAGAAAACGTGCTTTTGCCAACCTGGACACGCATGAATAATCAACAGCATTTCAGCAGACGTGTGCTGGTGGGACATTTGGAAGATACTGAACTTTTGCACCAAACTGCCCATCACCTCCTCTCTGGAAAAAAGGGCTCGTGGTTGACAATCAAATCAACTGACCCATGTGGGTGTCATTCATCAAGGCCTCTACACACAAAGACGTTGTGTAAACACAAACCGTAACATTTTTAAATCCATGTAGGACGCTCCGTGAGACGCCCCCACGTTTTCCAAAACCTAATTAAAAACGTTTGACGGCAAAAAGCAGAATATTACAGAACTGCACAGAACCTCCCTCACTCACTCAGATGAAACAACACGCTTGTGCCTGTAAACATACTGATCACGGCTTTCCCTGCGGCTGCGCTTTGACCATCTGCAGATACCAGGATCCCCCCCACAGGGTCAGCAGCCGTCGCCAAAGGACGCTAAATAAAGAAAATCAGACCAGAATCAGGATTCAGTGAATTGGAGAGAACCAGAAGTATCAACATTGTCATCCTCTATTCCAGGAGTAAGTTCAGGAAAAAGATTTTTCTTTAAAATTGTGACAATTTTCTCATTTGTGGATAAGCCACTATAGAGTTTCAAGGTCTGCTTACTAGCTTTCGCTTCGGAAACACTGGGGTGTTTGAGTTTTTTTCACTCCCAACCACCAGTTATGGAATGTTGTTCCTGCCAAACTACCAATGGTGTCAGATCTAAACAGTTAGAATGGCTTTTAATACTCAGCAGATGGTAGTGTCTTATTTTTTTTTATTCATTTTAATGAATTATTTTCTGTCTTTTGTGTATTTTATTGAATTTTGTAATTCATGCTGTTGTTTTTTTAATTTTACTTTTTAATTTACTTAATTTGATTTTTTTTTCTTTTTACTGTAAAGTACTTTAGTACCCGATGGCATTTATAAAAGTGCTATAAATCCATTAATTCGTATGACCACTTTTTTACTTCATCCTCTACTTGTACATATACATATACATATACATATATATATATATATATATATATATGTGTGTGTGTGTGCGTGTGTGTCTGTATATGTACATATATATACATATGTATGCATATACATATACCGTATTTTTCGGACTATAAGTCGCACCGGAGTATAAGTCGCAGGAGCCAAAAAATGCATAATGAAGAAGAAAAAACCATACATAAGTCGCACTGGAGTATAAGTCGCATTTTTTTCAAGTAATTTATTTTACAAACTGGTTGAAAAAACGATATTACATCATCCTGGAAGGTAAGTTATAACATTCATAAGTGAATAGAAAACAGGCTGAATATGTGTCAACACATATTCACATATTAGCATCATGAAAAAAACGAAAAGGTGTAGCATTTATATAACATAACAGTTTTATTTAACTATAGCCTCAAGAACTCATCAACTTTGTATCTTTACTGTAATTAATTGCACACAATCTCACTTCATATCACTAAATCCGTTAAATTCTTCGTCCTCTGTGTCACGTCTGAATAACTAAAGTAAATAAAGTAATTGCATAGATCACCATAAGAGGGCACTCTAGACTTACGGTCCATATCTCATCTCATTAAAAATTCGTATATAAGTCGCACTGGAGTATAAGTCGCAGGGACATTCAATCCATGAAAAAAACCGTGACTTATAGTCCGGAAAATACGGTATATATCCCTTTGAGGGCAAGCCCCTGCATGGGATGTACCACTGGACAATAACTGAAGTGGCTGATATCAAGAAGTCCAACCAATGGCTAGAGAGGGCTGGTCTGCAGGACAGCACAGAAGCTCTGATCCTGGCAGCACAGGAACAAGCCCTGAACACCAGAGCAATAGAGGCTCAGATCTACCACACCAGACAAGACCCAAGGTGTAGACTGTGCAAAGAGGAAACAATCCCACACATAACTGCAGGGTGTAAGATGCTGGCTGGGAAAGCATGCATACCAAGTAGCTGGAATAATATACAGAAACATGTGAACAGAATGTGTACTGGAAACCCTAAATTCAAAATGGGAAACACCTCTGAAAGTGGTAGAGAATGAGAGAGCAAAGATCCTGTGGGACTTCCAGATCCAGATGGACAGGATGGTAATGGAGAACCAACCAGACATTGTAGTGGTGGATAAAGAACAGAGGAAACAGAATGTGGCAGTACCAAGCCATGGCAACATCAAGAAGAAGGAACACGAGAAACTGGAGAAATACTAGTAACTCAGAGGGAAACTAGAGAAAGTTTGGAAGGTGAAAGTGACAGTGGTGACCGTGGTAATTGGAGCATTCGGGGCTGGAACCTCCAAACTGGAGGAGTGGCTACAGCAGATCCATGGAAAGACCTCAGACATCTCAGTCCAGGAAAGCGCAGTACTAAGAACAGCTACGATACTGCAGGATTCTCAAGCTCCCAGGCCTCTGGTAGAGGACCCGAGATTAGAGGAGAAACCACCCACTGAGGGTGAGAGGGGCGTTCTTTTTCCCTTTAAGACAATATATACATATTGGTTTAAGACATATAAAAAACACACTCATATATATATAGATATATATACACATTTCTGCGATATGGCATACAGGTATGTTTGTGGTTTACATCAAGGTATTGTGTTTAACATATTATGAGCCTTACCAGTAACAAAGCAACATGGTTCATTAATTTTAAAATACTCCAGGTTTGTCAGCTGTTTTTCATTTTAAATGTGTGAGTGAAAGTTTTCTAACTGAATCTTAATTTCCCAGAGTCCTCCTCTGTCAGCAGCGTCTGGCACAAACATGGCTTTTCTCCCCTGACGTCTCCAACATCTGTCATCAGATTGGTCGACCAAAGCTGCCTATAAATGTGTACATATTCGTTTCTAATTACCATGAACCTCCTATGGATAACCGAGGAACGGCTGTAGGAGGAGAATAACACGAGCACATTTAAACCCACCACACTGCAGCTCTGTGTTTATGTAGACACCTGCGTCAAAGTATGCGCCGCACACTTTTATAAACGCACTGACATTTGAGGATTTGGGTGGACGCCAAATGATTCTATGCATATTCTATGTTCAAATCCCTGCGCAGCTTTTAAATGGGGCCCCAGGAGTTTAAAGATGGCTGCTGTTTGTTGTTGAGCTCTGGGATCAGACTCTGCAGCAGCTAATAGAGATCTCACATGTGACGTCACCTTCAATCTGAGACAAACGACACACCGCTGTGCTTACTCTATCAGTTATATTCATTATTGGTTAATAGGTTTGGTAAAAAGAATTTAGAGCAACAAACTGTTATTTTTATTATTGGTGTTGACCAGAGAGTACACATAAGTACACGTTTTTTTTTTACAGATCCTGATCAAAACCAGATGAACATTGGCATTTTTAGAATCAAACTTCAAGAAAATATTTGCTTGAATTCTAAAATAAAACCTATTTTCCTCAAATCTAGAAACATCTAACATTAGAGTGGTTTGGGTTTTCGTGTTCCCAAAGAGACACAGATCAAAACCACTCTAATAGAGTAAGAAAAAAAAGGCAAGCAGTCATATCTTTGGAAATAATAGTCTGTATGACTCGAGAATGTTGGTTCTTCACTTCCCTGATACAACATTAGTAAAGTGGGTCTATTTCAAATAAAAGTGGAATCCTCACTCTTTAACTCCAATGAAAATTGTGTTCTTAAAATGTTAATGAGACATTTTTCTTTTGATGAGGACTTATATGAAAATTAAGCTTAAAATTGCATCTCTGAGTATTTCTTTACTCACATCATTGTGAATCAGAAGCAGATGAATAAAAACAGTCTTTTGAAAAGCTTATGTCTGTGATGTAGATCGGAAGGCCAACAAGCTCCCTGCTCCACTCCATCCACTGGCAGACAAATAGATCCATGAACATCTTCATTTTCCTCATCAGATCTGGTATCTGGTTTAAACTTGTACGGCTGGATAGCTCTGGCATTAGTGAACATTTTTTACAGCACCATTAATGTTAAGTTAGGGGTGTGGGGAGCAAACACATGGATGACGGGAAGTGGGGGTGGAATTACTCTGCACCAACATTCTGCCACATTCCAGAGGAGTTTCTAGTGAACTCCTGCCACTCTGCAGAAACTATGTCCAAGATAACGACACAGTTTTTTAATAAATTTTGGCTGAAAATGGCATAATCCTAATTAAAAGACCACAGGGAACGGTTTTACAATAAATCAAAGATGATTGGAGTGCAACTTTAAACCTCTTTTTTATTCTAAAATGTTAATAAAATGAAGATTTGTTTAAAATGGAGGCAAATTTCCCCAGAGATCTGAATTTTGAGTGAATTTTTTTAAATTCAGTTGTGAGACTTTTCCTTTCAAGACACAAAAAGCAAAAAATAATCATTTACAATTTAAAATCTACCGCTATTAATCTAGTGGCATGCAATGTCCCATCAAAGCTTTCTTTAATACACCTCTTTCTGCTTTGGAGCCAATGCCACAAACTCCAGAGTCACTAAGTCCTCTCACGGATGAGCTCCTCGCCTTTTCCTGCAAACCCCATAACTGGACAGCTTTCTGCAGACGGTTTCTCCTCCGTTCAATCTGTCCTCGTGTGCAAAGCCCCGAGTCCTGAAGGATTTTACTCTAATACATGCTGATTGATGTAGAAATCATTGCCAGCGTGATAGCATCCAAAGCCAGGAATTACACATGTTTACAATAGCCATGACTCTCGAATGCTTGGAAGTAAAGGTCAATCTTTAAATTCAAAGGTTTAATTCCCAGCTTACCGAACAGCCGTTGTGCTATGCCTTAAATGGCAGCGGACTGATCTCACTCAGTGTGCGCTGGTTCTTAAGACGCACGCTTCCAACCTTTGCCATCAGATGATCACAAGAGCTTTGAAGGAGTTTTAAGTGTGTGCTGTCACCTACAGACATGCGAATCCTAATTATTTAAATGAAAAATATACCATTCAATACTTTACAGATATACACTAGTATGTGTTTATTAGGGTAAAGACATTTTTATCAAACAGTAAATGAAAAACAATCAAACATTAAAGTTTAAATTGAGTTAATAAATCATGTGCAAAAGAATAGTTTTTTTAATAGTATACTGTTGCTTTAAAAAGGCTGCAAGGTGCAAAACTGTAGAACAGCAGTGTTTTTTTTTTATTCCACTAGAAGCTTTTTCAGCTTTGGAGCCATATGTTTTCTTAGCGTGTATTTTAATTTGTTAAGCTGCATGAAAGTTCCTGGGACTGGAACATTTTTTGTGACACTTGACGAATAAATCTTTTATTTTCTTCAAACCGAAACAGAGTGCGGCTGGATAATTAAGACAGCTTGAGAGACACGTGTAAACCATTTCCAACAGCTAATACAACTCCAGGCATCAACAACGTTATAATAGAATGTTGTAAGTATTACATGTCTGAGGAAAATGTATTACTATGACTGTTGGAGAAAATGCCCTATAATTTTCCAAATAAACATGGTAATGCCTCTGACAGATAATGAGGAAAAATGAATAGAAAAAAAGCAATGTAGCCATATTTACAGACACATCTGTTATTAATTTAAATACATCTCATAAGACATTTTATCATGGCCCAAATTCAATGGAAATTCTTACATAAAGTATTTGATGCTAACAAAACTGAAGAGTTCTGGATGGGGGGTATGATATGAACATATAAAATATGAAGTAAAATGAAAAGGTCCTTTACTCTCCCTGTCCTCTGCCCCGTGGTCAGAACTGCATGTGACAGATTCATGAAGGAACCCTTTTTTTTCAAAATGGCGGCTTTTTGTTAGTTTTCTCTCGTTAGTTTTATGTTGTCGCCTGTGGGTAATGATCATGATAATGTAATTTTTAAAAGAATTGGCTTAAATAAGCTTTTGGATTTCCTTGGCAACTGAGGTTTTTGCTAACCACATCGCCAATATAGTCACATTGTGTGCTGTATGGCTTCGTTCAGAGAGCTTGAGAGAATTTCCCCATTGTGGGAGTAATAAAGGATTTCTGACATATATATTTGCACTTATACAACATATGGCAAAAAAACAGGTATAGAAATACATAAAACTAGGTACAGGAAGAGGCAAAAAAATCCCTGTGGGAATTATATTGATTGTAGTAATGGTAATATATGGGGTTATAGTGATGTTTTTGTTTTTTTTAATGAAAAATAATCTGCACATTTTGTCTAAATTTTGAGCATAGATCTGCTGATTTAACCTTGTGGTGTGTGTGTGTGTGAAATTTTGTAAAGATTGTTTGAAAAAAGTTGTATTTTCCCATAATCTGGGGAAAATGATAAAGTTGCCATATTTCACACTTTATTACAAAATGGAAACCAATATGTAAGTTCTGAGCCATACCATAATAATTTCAAAACTCGGTTTTGTTTGTTGTTAAGAATGTGACAAAATTGCAAAAACAATTTCAGTGACAGACAAATATGTTTGGGAAATGATTGGTTAAACTCCACAAACATCAAAAAGAATACAAACATTTATGTTTTACACTTTAATCCTTTTAAAAAAGAGGGTCGTTCTGTCATTTTGTTAGTTTTTTTTTTACTGTCATATAGCACTAAACCCCCTGAAGAAGCCGTGTGTAACCCAGGAAGCAACCCTGGAGTGCCGAGCCGGTGTTTCAGCTCCAGAGAAGTTACTAAATCTTCAAAAAACTTCACTCTGAAACTGAGCAGAGAGCAGGAGTGCAGCCACAGCAGGCGGAAGATTATGCGCCTCCATCAGAACCCCTATCACCTCACTGGAGGACTCAGGGATGTTTAGAGCTTCAACTTGACAATAAAGCCTTTAGTAGCACACTATGCAGGCTGGGAAAAGAAAAAGATTGGGAGCGGAAGAGATAAGGAGCATTTTTATCTCTTCCGTTTGCTCCTCAGCCCAGGAGCATGACGGAGGGTTTTATGAGTCTCGCGCCCAACTTCTTGTTTTACCAAATGTAACCGGAAAGCATGTCATGCATTAAAAAGGGAAACACTCTGTCACAGATCTTTCAGCTTCTTGTCACTTCATGTAATCAGCAAAAATAGAGCAGGAGGTGAAAGCGGTCCACAGGAGGAGGAGGTCATCGCAGACGTAAGCTCGGGTTGGTTGGGTGGCATTAGTCATGCCGTAGCTGCCAACTGTTATTATAAACCCCACAAACATTTATATATTTGTTTATGTTCACAGCCTTAAGGAAAAAGAAAACATACGACAAATATGCATTTATGTGAAAACCACGACTCTTTATGGCCCTAATTTAATAGAAATCAGCAAATAATGATCTGCCTCTTCTCTGATCCAAGAATAAGACTGAAGGAGTGTTTTAAAAATGAAATACTTCCTCACTGCTCCAATACAAATGATTAAATAAACTCATTTACTTGATGAACTGATTAACAGCCAGTGTCGGTTTCTCCACAAACAGCAGATGTTCATGCAGTTTGCTCATATGGAATATTTGAGGACTTGTTTATGATATTCTGTGTTGTTCTGACAAAAGAGGGAGCTAGACTTGAGTCTTTTTTTAAATAATGTATTTTTATGTTTATAGATCCACTCCAATCATCTTTTGATCTACTATAAAAAGTATTTCTAGTGGTCCAGTAACACTATATAATGAGATTCATTAATAAACTACTTATAAGACACAAACAAGCATTAGTAGTGTGGCATTAAGCTGCTTATCAATACATTTTTATTTTTTTACAAATAACTAACAAGTTTAAATAATCTGTTCATGAAGACATTTATAATAAAATATAAGATATTTGTTAAAATTAGCAAAGTTCTACAGATGCCTTGTAAGTCAATAATGTGCTGTTGTGTTCTTGACCAAAAAGATGTTTATCTTCACAAACCATTTATAAATCATTTGTAGGGCATTAATAAATACACTAACAGTGTCCTTTTAAACACTTTGAGTGTTTAAAATGAGTCATCTGCAAGGTATGTACAAATGATAATTAATGTATTTATAAGCAGTTTAATACCACATTACAAATTCTTGTTAACGTCTTGTAGTTTATCAAGGAATCTTGTGCTGTTTTGGCAAAAAAGAAATCTGTGTTGTTTTCTGGGACATAGTTTCTGCAGAGCAGCTGAAGTTCATTTGAAATTTATCTCTGAATTGTGTGCGGCAACCCCCTTCCTGTCACCCATCTGTTTTACAGCTGCTCACAACCCCAACCTAACGTTGGCGGTGCAACCAAAATGGCGAGTAACTTTGGAGCCATCCAGGTGTACAGTTTTGATCCAGATTCCAGCTGAGACGAAGAAAAGAAATACGTTCATGGATCTACTTGTCTGCAGCAAGGAGACTGTGGCTTGCTGTTACAAATATGATCTTTTTCAGCTTAATTTTTTGTATACATGTTGTCCATCATCAGAAAAATTACAAAAAAACATGTTAAAAACACTGTGGGTCTTCAGAAGGGGTCTCAAACTGGCGGCCCGTGGGCCATGTGCGGCCCCCAAGTTGATATTTGGGGCCCCAACCTTAATATGAAAGTTAATTGTCTACTAAGCAAAATCTTCTTCATGTTCACGCTTCTTTTATGATAGCTTTGTATTGGCTTTAGGATGTTTCAGCTTTGTGCTTAAAACTTTGCATTTGCTATTGTTGTTGGATCTGGTCATCAGAAAAATCCTTAGCAACAGTTGCTAGTGTCATTAGCTTCTGTCGTTTCACAGGACATGTAGAAGATATTGCTTAGTAGTACATAGACATTAATAAATACTCAATAAACTTGTTCAGTAGACATAGAAAATGGACCAAAGACACAGACAAAAATATATTTTTGGCACAAATGGAACCCCATACGGCTCAGCCTAAGCCAGACTTCACCTTTAGGGGCCCCAAGGTATATTGAGTGTGAGACCCCAGGTCTATGGGTTACTGCAAAGTGAAATTAGACAAAGTTTTAAGAGCAACTCATTGGACTCTTCTGTTTTAAATACGAACTATACTTGTTTGGAAAGTTGGCGGGAGAAAATACAACTGCTCAACGAATTTACAGTAATGTTTACAAATTTAAAAATTAGACTAAACTTCCAAAACTCAATCTGTGACCAAATGAAGAAAGCTCATGAATGAGCCTATAAAGATCACACACTGCGTTAGAGAATGGTGGACATCCAATGATATAGGATTGTTTTGCAGCCTCGTGTCCTGAGGCGCTCACAGTCATTGAGTCAGCCATGAACCTTATTCTTGAGTCACAAATCAAGTCATCTGCCTTTTAGTTCAAGCTCATCAGAAACTGATTCATGCAGCAGAACCAAGACAACAAGCCCACCAACAAATCTACAGCAATCCTCCATTTTCTATTTATACTTCATCTTGTCTGCGGGGTTTGCAGAGGGCGATCACAGTGGTCACTGGGCAGGAAGCATGGTACACCGTGGGCAGATCGGTGGTGCATCAAAGGGCCTCACAAAGACGAACCATGTTCACACTAGTGCTGCCACAAATCATTATTTTAATAGTTGACTAATCACAGATTATTTTTTCAGATTAGTCGACTAATCAGATCATATGCAAACTGGATGTAAAGAACACATCTTAACAATCATTAGCTTTACACTAACTAAAAACTCGATATATAGCATTACCTGCGAGATAGTGTGAATGCTGTAAGATGAAATTGGCTGCTGAAGATGATAGTGCTGATAGCTGAAGATACTGAAACTGTTAGCTGAAAACACTGATGTTAATACCTACCTAAAATATTAGTTAAATGCCAAATTAACCTAAAAAACTGAAAAAGGCATAAATTAGTCAAAATAGCTAGCATGTAGCTGAAATGTTAAATTCCAAATTAGCCTAAAAAACTGATTAAAAATCCTAAATTAGCCAAAACAGCTAGCATAAGGCTAAAATTTTAGCTAAACTTCAAATTAACCTAAAAAAAAACAGAAAAAAAGCATAAATTAGCCAAAATAGCTATCATGTAGCTGAAATGTTAAACTCCAAAATAGCCTAAAAAAATAAAATAAAATCCTAAATTAGCCAAAACGACTAGCATATTGCTGAAATATTAGCTAAACTCCAAATTAGCCTAAAAAAACGTATATTAGCTAAAATAGCTATAATGCAGTTGAAATATAAAACTCCAAAATACCCTAAAAAAATGAGAAAATCCTGACAAGTTCTTGTTGAAGATGTTTACATCAATTAGTGCTTTTTGACATAGTTTTTTAGTTACATAAATGAGAGTATATTATGTTAAATGTTGTGGTTCATTATCTCATTTTAAGACTGAGTAAAGCCCAAATGACTTTCATTATGTGCTGCACTGAAATATGATGAGCCGCTGTACACAGCAATGCTGCAGACACTAACTCACCATCTTAACTGATTACATTTGTCTGTTTCTCCATCCTGCTTTCTTTTGAAATTAAACACACCGTTCTACAACATCCAAATCTTTTCATTTACCGACATGATCTGATTTACCCTGATGTGACTCTACGAGACCTAGAGGCATCTCCTTCTGAAAGGTCTGATGCTGCGTTCACACCGGGCGCAGCAACACACGTTCAAGCGGCCACTTTCAACGAAAAGCCTATGTAAACATTCAAATATCCACATTTTGAGCTTTTGTGTTCAAAAGTCTTGCATTCACACGTCACTGTGCATGTGTTTATGACCATTTTTGTTCTCTACGTACAAAAGGTGTGACCATTGAACACGCGCTTAAAACAATCGAACTTTGACCAATCAGGGACTCTGATTTGGTTGTAGTGCATGAGTAGTGTCCTTTCAATTCAAATTTGAAAAGTGATCATGGAGGATAAATTAATAATAATAATAATAATTAATTGCTGAATTATAGGACACCAAGTCTTTCTTATATCACAGGAGTGTCAAACTCTATCGCAAAAGGGGCCAAAATCCAAAACACACAACAGAACACGATAACATTTATTGAAGACTGTAAAACTACATTTTTTAAAACCGTAACTTTTTAACATTATTAGGAACTAGATATATGCTTTAATCTGGGAATGCTTTAAGCTGAATTTGGCCGCTAAAGATGCTGGTGCTGAAGATGCTGAAATTGTTGGCTAAAAACACTGAAGCTAATAGCCAGCTAAAATATTAGCTAAGTGCAAAATTAGCCCAAAAAACAAAAAAGACAAGAACTTAGGTTAGCCAGAACAGCTAGCATGTTGCTGAAAAAATAGCTTAACATCAAAATAGCCTAAAAACTGAAAAAAGCCTAAACACCTAGGATGTAGCTGAAATATTAGCTAACTGTGAGTCTGTGCAATAGTGTCAGGTAGCGACCATAGACCATAAACTGTATAATTATGAACTGGAGAAAGCAAGTGTTGACATTACCCATGGAAAAAGCATTACCTCTGGCACTCGTGAAATTAAGTCTATGAGACTTTGGCATTCTTCAAACCAGCAGGTACCTCCTATTTGGAACACGAGAGGGGAGGGGTTGGTAAGTCCATTGATTGTACAGTCTATGGCAGCGACACTCCATTGTGAACACCCTAGAACATGCGTCAGGTGTATGTAGCTTGAGTCTTACTGTGTACAAATATTGGAAGTCTTCCACACAAATCCCATTGAATAAAAACAACCTCAAAACCCTGACGATTTACTCGTTTTTTTATGCCAAGAAAGGTCAAAGATTAGCCATCTGTGCTAACAAGTGCTGACCCAGTGTCCTGCTGAAAGCCTTTGAGGTTTAGCAGAAGGTTGAACAGGCACTGACGTGGTGCTACAGAGTCCACGGTCCCCACAGAGTCCAAGGGTGTATCCATGAGCTGACATTTCACACCATTGTTGCAATGAAAAGACCACACTCCAGGATTCCCTAATCCACCTGTGAAGCATTAGAGGAGGCGATGTGAAGTCTTTAATGATCTAACCTTTTTTTGGCCAAAAAGTGGCTCCAGACGGTGAAGGAATTTCTGTTTGTCTCATTCAGAGGGTTTATTTTAAGTAGCAGCTGAAATCTGTTCAATTAGTGCAAATATTTAGGTTTCATTGTAAATATGGAATTCAGATAATTTACACATTTTTTTACACATTAATTATTTACTAGATGACTTCTACTCACTCTAATATTATGACATGTTTGGAAGAGGTTTAGAAACACAAATACATAGTTAAAAAATATTGAGGCTATCATGTCTGTATACCACTGACGTGTTGTTGTCCTGCTGTGTGTCCTGCTGTGTGCCACTGAAGTGTTGCATCAGCATCTCTGGATTTCCTGCTTGGACATGCGAGGTTTTCACCAGATTTCATTTTACACCCAAACCTTTCTTGACAACCAAGTTATTCTGGGAGGACAACATATGAGAACATGTGGAGCGTTTCTGGAAAACAACATATATCTTACAAATGAAAAAATGTCTGCACAAGGTTCTGAAAACATACAATCTGAGAACTACATACAATACATTTGTTGGTAAATTCCTTTCTCACTATTGGACATCAAATTTGTTCCTGGACGTTTGTCCCAAAATGTGTTCATAAACATAACACTACAGACGCGTGTGGAAGGAGCTACTGTCAAACGTTTTTCAGCCTCATCGCTACATGGAAGCATCGTCTGTATATCTCATTTACATTGTCTGTATATCTCATTGACAATGCATGTTGAGAGATCCAAAACATTCTTATTCTCAAGTCGTCACATATTGACGCATGGCAAAAGACCCCTTATTGACATTTTAGGTGTCCCCAACTTGTCATTTTTTGACCTGCTGACTGTTCCAGTTAAATCAGGGGTCTGGTGGTTTTGTCGGATACTGTACCAGATGCGGCCGGTACCGGTACCCTAACCCTAGCCTGGTCGACGTCTGTAACTGTGTCCAGAAACGGCACCGCAGCTGGAAACTGTACCGATCCGCGTTCAGTATCGGGTTACGGTAGGGGTTAGGATACCGGAACTGGTTTGCTGCCTGGAAGGTTGGGGAGCCTTGAATTACTTGGAACAGCCAGCATGTCAAAAAAATTACAAGTTGGCGACATCTACACCAAAAAGGTCAATAACCATGCAACTAGTATATGTGACAACCTGGAAATGAGAATGTGATAAGAGATCAGGTTTATTCATTTTGAAGCGTTCTACAAAATCCTCAGTAATCACGTCTGCATGTCTGGGTTCATGAGATCATTCAGAAACTCTCCCAGTACAATGAGCGTCACCATCCACTGCAGGAGCTGCTTCAGAATGACGACGCTTTCAGCGGTACTTCCATCTCTCTGTGATCCAGTTTGAGGACTTACTGTCCCGCAATAGTCCAAGGAGGAAAAAATAGGAATAAAATTAGAGGATCATTTAATTATTGTCTCGATGCAAATTAGAAAAATATCACAAAGTTCAGGAGAATGATCAGCTTGTCCTCCATTTTGATTTTTGACTCCACTCAATATCACATCACAAGCCAAAGCTCCTGATTGGTTGCAGCAACGCAAATTTCTGCCATCCATTCATTTTCTAAACCTGTTTTGTCCTTTTTAGGGTCACTGGGCTGCCATTCATGACAGGGTACACCCTGGAAAGGACCACAATCACACACATACACACTCACATTCACACCTAGGAGTCCCCAGAGAAAACCCACGTATGCATGAGGAGAACATGCAAACTCCACACAGAAAGGTCCCCCATTGGAGATTCTGTTTCAAGTTGCCAAAGTTTGGATATTTAAATTCTGAAAACATCTCGCCGTGCCGTGTCACCTGCAATGTACCACAGGACCTCTGATCGTGTCTGTACATTGACTTAACATTGAAAGTGGATGCCCTCAAATCAGTTGAGTGTGAATGTAGCTTAAGAATGCACAGAGGATCGTTTATAGATGCCTCTTTTATTCTTCAGAACATAAATCCTAAATGTAATTCTAAAAAAACATCCAATGAAATGTAAGAAATTGGAATCCCAGTGAAGGTGCCGGTTTTTACAGGATACGAAGCTGAAAAAGGGTCACCTATTTAATATGAAGATACTGCTCGAGGACATAAGGAGACTTCCACTCTTTGACTGTTGTTTTTCCTCCAATAGAACCCACGCTGGCGTCAGCTGCTGTGCAGTACAGCATCTCTGGCCTCCACCTCCCCTCTGACAGCAGTTCAGGCTCCTCGTCAGCACACACCAGAATGGGCTTTTCAAAGGTAGTTAGACATGCACAGCACTGAGCGTCTTACATGCCAAGGTCAGACTTCAAAGTGACTCAACCTGCAAGGTCAAATCCAGAGGAAGGCTGAGGCCGATCGGTCCTTTTGTCCCAGACTGAAGAACCTTCTCGCAACTGTAACACAAAAGCCCACACAGCCTCCTCCAGACACTTACAGTTTCACAAGCTCAGCAGAAAAAAACGGCACAGTATTTAATGTTTTTGCAAAACCTTTAGCCTTTTTTAGCTCCTTCATTTGTTTAGCTTTGCTTGGATTATAATAAAACAGAAAAAAATAAATACTGAATAAATCTAAGGATACATTCCTGGCCGAGTTATTCAGTCCTTTCCCTCCTTCTAGATACAGACAACAATGTTGAGTAAGCATATTCCTGAAAAGCCCAGCTGTTCAAACATATTGCAGTTCCTTTCATGGGAGATTCAAAGAGGCTTACAACAGATCAGCCTCATCCGGTCCTGGCTTGGTCTCCTGCTGACCAGCCCTCCTTTTAAAAGAAGGTTTTCTGCTTGTCTAAGCCAGCTGGTGGTAAATGCACCGCACAGATGTGTGGATAATGATAGACGGTGCAGACGAGTTCACATCTTTTCAAGGGACAGACACGGAAACAGTTCATGATCTGATACTGTTGTGTAAAAGTTAAAAAAGAGACAAGTAGCAATCTGAGTATCGTATTTTCCACATTATATTTCACTCTGGAGCAGCCAAAAAATGCATAGTAGAGAAGAAAAATCAAATACAAGTTTAATTGGTGTATTAGTAGCACTTTTGGGAGATATTAATATAACAAAAATAAATTAAACAAGAACGGACATTTCATATTGAAAAATATATCATAATAAGGGAAAAGATACCAGTGCTAGACTGAATATATGCATGCTTACTAGGGCCGCCACCATTAGTCGTTTCTTCACATTATATAGAGTCAGAGTGTAGTAAAATTGAACAAAGTTGTGAGCGTTCAGCAGCACAAAATTCACTTTTTTATGTGTATCAGTGAGACCAAAACTTAATCTTTAATGAAAAATAGTTCCTTGTTTCAGATGATGACCTCATTAGAGAAAGCAGGAATATACTTTCCATCAAACTCATTTTGACAGGTGACCTTTGACCCTATATACGGTTTATATATAAAATTGATAATAAATTGTTACATCATCTTGAGGGGCGGAGGAACTGTCATAACGAGTTTGATGGAAAGTATATTTCTGATCTCTTTCTCCTTTGATTTAATCTTGTTTTAATCACAGAAACTAATGAAGGACAGAACTAGCATGATTCATTAAAAGTTTAATAAACTATCATCTTCATTGTCTTTATTTTTGGTTAGTTTAAAGCTAATGATGGTTAAGACGTGTGCTTACATCTAGTTTGTGCATTATATGATTAGTCGACTATTCTTTTGATTCGTCAAATTAATTAAATTTTGAGTTTACACATGTATACATATGTTTAGAAATACATAAATAATCTACATTCTGTTTTGAGTATATTTATATGAATCTGATGCAGTTTACATACTGTAAATGCATCAGTAAAATGAGATTGTTAATATCATCCAGTGTTTCATGGATTCTCTAAAGGAGAAGTTCTAACTAAAATGTTCAGATCATTAACATTGGAAACATTGTTCTGCTTCTCCTGGAGGACGTTTCAGTTTGGACACTAGGTGGCGACCACACTATAGCATTACACCTTATTCCAGAAGAAGAAAGTTTGGGGAAAAGATTAATTTTTTAGACCACAAATGCAACTTTAATTTTTTTCCTTAATAGAGTTTGAAAATTTCATGTCTGTGAGTTTATAATGATGTTCATTTAGTCAGCAATGTGTGTTAAGGTCGACCGAGTGTTAGCATTAGCCATCCAATAGGAAATTCTATTAAACATTAGCATCGAGCTAGCAGACTTTAGCTTTATGTGCTAAATCCATTTATATTTTTATTAATCGTTTTTAGATCTGTTAAACTTTAATCGATTCAAATCGATACATCGATTTTATTAACCCAGCCCTAGTCCCCAACACGTCCTTTTTTGACGTACTAGGCTACAGACATTAATCAGAGGTTCCTAATCTTCTGGACGTGGACCACTACCGGTACCATAACCCTGGGCCAGTTACCGGTACCACATCCTGAGGATTTGGAACCCTTGATTTAATGAGAGCAGCGAGCACATCAAAACGACGAGTTGGGGACACCAAAAACATCAAAACTAACTCCAACTAAATGCCCATATATGGTGAGTTGGGAGAATGTGTTGTAAAAGCCCGTCCAAGAACCTGCGTTCAGCATGTTTTTGAATGCACATCACATGTCCTGCGCGGCACTTCTTCTTCTGCATTGCTGTCTGTGACAAATACTGATATACACACTTAAAGCGCCCTCTAGTGGTTGTTGCTATATATTAAATATTATAAGAATCATATATAAGTTGCACTCCTGGCCAAACTATGCTAAACAGCACAACTGAAAAACAGGTTACAATTTTGACTATTTTTATATCATTTGTGTCCAATAAAATGAAGGATGGGTGTATGTGTGTGTACACTTGTCTGACAGTGTGTTACACTTTGAAGAACTGATTTTTCCTTTTCAAAAACGTGATAAATGCCACAGCTCTTATTCTGAAAACCCTTAAATTATATCTGCCCTTTAACAAACAGAAGTTAATTCCTTTAATGAGCGTTTTGTATGTTTAATTCCTTCCATATTTATAGTTTCTTACATAACAAACTACTTTGAGTTAGAGGAAGCCTGTAATACGATGTTAACCTTTATTTATAAGATGATAAACTGTGACTTTTTCTTTGCTGACAGCAAACCTAGCAGGTATACATGACTGAACATAATTTTTAATAATTAGAAGTAGATGTGTCAGATCTGGCTGCCCACCGGCGTGCGAGCTCACTGAAACTGACAGTTTCTGTGAGTAATAAATTCAAACCCCAGCATTTCTGCCATCAAAGCTGTTTCCTCAAAATTCTGTGCCATCTGAGCATGCTGTCGACGGCGGCGGATAATCACGAGGCAGGCGGAGGTTCCTTCTGTCTGCTCCGTCCATTCTGTGATTCAAAGGACCCATTATGTCTCTGAAAATGGAGGGCCTTGTCTTTGCTTCCTTTAACAACACAGCAAGAAAAAAACTACAGACAGAGCGGGGTTGAAGACGCACACGCACCTAAACTAAACACACACGTTTATCGGGAGCTAATATCCACAACTCATGTGAACACGAGCAAAGCGTTTGATAATTTCAGAGCTCTGCTAATTCAAAGTTAAAGCACATCGGAGAAGAGCTTGTGCTCCTCCAAATCAGAGGGAATGCATCTGCCCTTCCATATCTAACACTTAATAAAACATCAAAAAGGATGGAGCTGTGTGGGTCTGGACACACACCCACAGACGCCAGATCCAGAAATCCTTTTTTATTCTGACGCACACAGATTTTTTTTTAAAGCCTCAGTGTTGGTGAAGCAGATCCTCCAGTTTGCATCTCAGAGACGGCTTTTAAATGCAGAAGTTCCCACATTCACCCACAGAAACGAGCAGCAATTTTGCAGCAAGTGCATCCAGTCAGAGCCAGGTACAAAGCAGCTGTCATCAACTTCCCATTCAAAGCACCACTTCCCCCCAGTGGAGGTTTGGAAAGAGGAGTCACTTTTTCTTCCCACACATCCAAAGGCATTTAATGGTCACTGTTTAGCATGCTACCTGAGTAGGTGGCATGATGAGCATATGTCCACGCCAGAAACCGCGCTGTGACAACCTAGACAGCCTATTTATTATTCAGTTATTTTAAATATTTTAAGGGTCTGACAGGATGTTCATGGGATGAATATTTTAAACATTTCCTGACAATGAAAGGTAGTATTCTTGCACTTAGTTGGAGTGATTAAGGCATCAATTGTTTCACTTCCTGAAGGAGAAAATTATTCTTAACTTACGAATGGTTGATAACTCAACTTTCACTTTTTATAGAAAATGAGAGATAATCCCAAAATCATGGATGATTTTTTTCTATATTTTATTTGAATTTTTTGAGCAAACATCTGCCGCACTTCAACCAGCATCCCTCCCTGCATGGAGGGGAGACTGCTCTGCAGACATCTCTCAGCAAACATACATGCACAAGTATTCGGATCTGCAAACATACATTTCTCTTTTTCCTGCATAGGGGAGTAGCCCTCCTCCTGCCATCAAAAAAGCAATTATCTTCCTGTAGGTTCCCCACTGAAAGACAGATTTCCCAACTTTGCCCTTTCCGTGGGAAAAAAAAAACCTGACAAATCCATGTTCTTATCCTTCAGTGTCTGTTTAAAATCCATGTCATCCACAGCATTTCTGCTCAGGGTGAGAAGAAGGAAATGTTCTCTTACCTTGAATGCTGTTCAAAGCAGTAAAGGCTAGTCCATAAGAAAATCGGTCTGCTCCACCATAACACAAAATCCTCCAAAAATCTTCGGATGTGCGCCCAGAGAGGAGCGGCTCCTCCTCACAACTTACTTTTTCTCATCAACTGGATGTCCTTGAACGGATTTCTACATAATCCTGTTTTACTTTCCTGGTTCTTACTCTGATATTCCACCTCGGCTCGGTCCAAACAGTGTTGGGTTGTAGCAGCAGGTCCGCGCGCGGAGAGCAGACCGAGCGGACGCGCAAAAACCCCGCCGGGAGAGAGAGAGAGGCTCCTCCGATGCGCACTAGCGGGCTCCGGCGCAAACGAATCCCGGCGCTCCTTGCGGCTCCGCTCCAGCCGCCGGGGGCAAATTCAGCATCTGCTGGAAGAGTGGCCCCCCCGCCGGTGGAGAACTTTCACACACCCCCTGTCACGCGTGACAGCGCGCCTGTAATTTTCCACCGAATCGGTCCACGTCGCGGGCTCTCCTCCTGGTCAGATGGATGACATTTCTCCAGAATCCGTTCTCCGGGATGGATGCTGACGAAGTGGCGGAATGAAACGAGCTGCTCCTCTGCCTCCCTCCCTCCCTCCCTCCCTCCCTCACACGTGCATCCATCCTCCTTGCGCTTCCCCACCCTTTCCTCTCCTCCTCTCATGCGCGCCTCCTGCTCCGGCTCATGACGGCCACGGCCATGTCAGACGGAAAAGGTTCACCGCCCTGATTCCTCACACAAGCGAATCATGCCTGATAAATATGGAAGATTAACAGATATGAAGAAGGAGCGCAGCAATATGGAAAGGAGCCGCGCGCCAGGAGGCGATCCGATCTCCTCTCTTCATCCTCCTTAACCCGATTGCTGCTCGCCCCGTGGGCTAGAATACTGTTTTGCATCTCTTGTCATAACTTTTCCTTTTTGTGGAGACTATTATTCAGCACTTGGCGCTGGCCAGCTGACAAGAGTGACTGAAGAGGAGGATAAAAATAGCCGGCAACAGCAGAATGCTGCATGGAGACAGGGAAAATGCGCGGGCAGTGGCGCCCATACCTTCACAAACATCATGTCAAGCATTTTACGCAACAAATCCTTTACAGCCGTTTGGAAACATTCAACCTTACAACCAGAATTATTCTGACAGCCTCGGGGGTTGCTTGGTTTTCTATTTTTGCTTCTCCAACTTTGCTGTGGATGATTTTATCTCGACGTGATCCACTCTGGAATCCGTTACAAGTTTTAGGAAAATGAATAAAGATAATCAAGTTATGTAAACCAGATCTTAAAACAACAGAGCAAAACTTTTGAAAAAAATGTTTTTAATACCATTAGCAGGGGCGGACCTAGCCATTTGGGGGCCCCAGCTGAACAGTAACATGGGGCCCCTTGCAGAAATGTTAAATTTTTACTCCTTTTTTAAATTAAATCACATTAAATGCTAAACAAATGTTTTCTGTAAACATTTCTTGGAGAAAACATTTATTTTTTAAAGCATTAAATTGTCACTTTCTAGTAGAGACCATTAACATGATACAGATGGACAAAACAAACTTGTTATCTCGGGTTCCAACGAAATGAAGTCACTTCAGTCGCCATGGTCCTGTCTGTATACAGACCACATTAGTAAGCAGTGAGTGGTCCAAGAATCTGTCAAACGCTTCGAACGTTTGAGGTGGGGGCCAGCGGGGACCACATGCTCTTATTGAGGCACCTGATTGGCCAGTTTATAACTAGAATAAGTTGCGATAAAGAAAATGTATCGTAGAAAAAAAAGGGGGGGTTAGCAAGAGCATGTTAAAAAGAGACACCAGAACAAGAATGGCTATTCTGACAAAAATAACGTAATAATTGCTGTTTATTTCACAATAGAAGTCTATGGGATTTTGGCTTTCTGGGACCAGCGGGTACTTCCTGTTTAAAATGTGAGGGGGGCGGGGATGATCAGTCCAGTTCTGTCTGTCCATGGTTAAAACCAATGAAGGTCTTCAGTCTTTTCTTTAATTTTCTAAAGAGAGCAAAATAAAAATACTTTAATGATGGAACCAAACCGTCCCCTAGAGTGGCGTCAGTAAAGTTAAATAGAAATATTCTCCAAATGATCATTTCTCTGTCCCTCCCTTTGCCTTTTCTCTCCTTCTCTGGGCCTATTTCTTATTTTCAACATTATCTTCTTTTTGAGTTTCTTTCTGTTGTTCTTTGTTTGTTCCTGTTGTGTTTTCTTCCTGCACAATACTTTTATGTTTGTTTAGCTAACACTGTGAGAATTTAGTTTAAGATAGTTTTCATTTGTTTCTTTTTCTTTTACTGCATCGATAATCATTTTCACTGTTAACCAAGCTTCACCTTATAACTTTTTTATTCAAATATCTTCAGAGTTTGTCTATGTGAACTTGCTGTTATGGAATCGTCCATAACTGCAGAAGGTCGAGGGAGAATGAAACATTTTCACATGAGCAGTCTTATCCCAGTTCAGTCATTTGGGTTTTTAAGACAGTTAAACAATAATGGGCCCAACACCTTGGGGGCCCCAATCATCTATCTTTGCCTAGTAAGTCCCCCCCTAATCATGAGGGCGACACGTCATCTCACAGCAAAGGAGACCCTGGTTCAAATCCCAGTTTGGTTCTCTTTTTGTGGAGTTTGCATGTTCTCCTGCGTGGTTTTCCACAGGAACTCTGGTTTTCCCCTACAGTCCAAAAAACGTGCTTCGTATGTTGACTGGAGATCCTAAATTGCCCCTGTGTGTTACTGCAACAGACTAGCAACCTTTCCAGGGTGGACTCCACCTTCACCAGTAGCTGGTTTCGCTTCATTAACTCGTGAGAGAGATTCAGCAGGTCGGAAGGAAGGATGGATGCAAGACTGCAAAACTTTACATTATATACAAGAACATTTCACAAGCAACTCTGTTCATCCATTCCTCCACCTGGATGAAGTACTTTATAGGGAAACTTGGTTAAAACCAAACTAAACGTTAATTTCTAATTATCTGACTGACATTTAGGCATCTAACTTCTAATTTCTCAGAACTAGACTTAGTTCTAGTGGAAGACACTTGGTAGAAACCAGCATGACCAGCGCTGACACAGTTTGAACCTCCTAAAAGATACAAATCTGGAATTAACTGGAGTATAATCATCTTTAAATATGTGGAATAATTTGAAATCTAACAATCAGAATTCATTTTATGCTCTTTTGGGCCCTCTGCAGCTTTCCCTTGTGTGTGTAATTGGTTAGCTTCTCCTTTCAGAGCCCCCCAGTGTGAAGTCTTCATTTGGCGCTGTTTGGTTCTCAGCCTTTTTAAGTTGTTCCCAAGTATTTGTTACCGTCCTGGTTCTGTATTTTTTTTACCCAAACTTGGACCTGGCACCTGATTGTTTGAACCCCCACAGAGAAAGAGGCAATAATGAGGAAGTGATGAAGGTATGGAGTAGGTTCTAAAGGTTCTGATGGACCACGTACCATTTCCCTTCCAAATAAATTCTAATGCAGCATCTCACCATCTTTAAAGACCAGCTACAATAAAAATAATGTTTTTAACAGGTTCTTTTGGCACTTTTTCTTATGATGGAAGACACGTACAAAGAAAACTAAGCTTTAAACTCCATTTCAGAGTATTTCTTTATTCAAACTTTGGCAAATCAAAAGCAGATGAAAAAAATTCTGTTTCAAAAAAGCTTGTAATTGTTATGTACAAACTTGTCTGGGTTGATAAAATCAATCAATCGATATAAATCAATCTAAGCTTAATAGATCAATAATCCATAGAGGTAAAGATCAATCTAACGCATAATTCTAAAGTCCGCTAGCTTGATGCTAACGGATAATGAGATTTCAAGTGGGACCGCTAATGCTAACGCTAGGTCGACCTAAACATGAGTTAACATCTTTATAAACTCACAGATATGAATTTTCCAAACTCTTTTAAGGAAACATTTTTTTAAAGTAACAATTTGTTGTCTAAAGCAATGCTTTCGCTCATACTTTCTTCTTCTGGAATAAGATTTAATGCTATAACGCAATCGCCACCTAGTGGCCAAACTGAAACGTCCTCCGGGAGAAATTGCTGAAGCTTCTGTGTTTGAGAATCCTTGTAACACTGTATGGTATTAACAATCTCATATTTTCCCTAATAAATTTTACAGTATGTGAACTGTATCAGATTAACATAAATATATTCAAAACATGCACTATATTAGTAATTAATTTCTAAATAAATGTGTCTGAATGAGTAAACCATCAAGATCAGGGGTGTCAAACTCAATCGCACAGGGAGCCAAAATCCAAAATACACTTTAGGTCGTGGGCCGAATAGGATAAACATTTATTGAACACTGTAAAACTATTTTTTAAGACTTTAAAATTTCCACTTTTTAACATAATTGTGAACTAGATATATAGCAGTGCCTGTGATAATGCTAGTGTGAACGCTGTAAACTGAATTTGGCCGCTGAAGATGCTAATGCTGATAGCTGAAGATGCTGAAATTGATAGCTGAAATCACTGAAGCTAACAGCTGAAAAAGCTGAAGCTGTTTGCCAGCTAAAAGGTTAGATAAATGCCAAATTAACCTAAAAAAAAAAAAAAAAAAACTTAGGCTAGCCAAAATAGCTAGTATGTAGCTGAGAAAATATAACTTCAATAGCCTAAAACAACTGAAAAAAGGCTAAAGTAGCCAAAACAGCTGGCGTGAAAATATTAGCCTAGCTCCAAAACAGCACAAAAAAAAAGCTTTAAAAAAGCCTGAATTAGCCGAAGTATTAGCTAAACTCCAAAACAGCCTAAAATATCTTGGTGCATGCCAAAACCGTCCAAAAAGTTAGCAGAATCCCAATTCAGATACATCGACATGTGGACAAATAGAAACTTATGTCTTTGTTTTCATCATCTGAGATGGAATCTGTACGGCTGGATGGCTCCCAAATTGCCGGCCATTTTTGTTTCACCGCAAATGATAGCTGAAAGCTAGTGGTAGAGTGTGTAAACAAAGGGATTATGGGAAATAAATGGAGGTTCACTCCTTGCAAACAGTCCCGCCCACAAGTCAGACGTGAATTTTTAATGAACTCCTGCCGCTCTGCAGAAACTACTGCATGTCCTAGAAAACATCACAGTTTTTTTTTTATCTTTTTAACCCCCCCCCAAAAAAAAAGCAAAATCGTAGTTAACAAACCACTGGGATCACTTTTACTCCAGATCAAATCTAGAGTAAACTTAGAGGTCATCAAACTTAGTGAATTTGGCATTTATATGAAAATGAGGAAAATAAAAACCGCCACCCTTGAATTTGAGTAAGCATCACAAAGGTAATGCAGCCTCATTAAAAACAATCCCTCAAAGACCACATGGACCTGCAAAGAGCAGCTTCCACTGCGAGTGGAACCCTATTCAACCATGCAGAAAATCTTCAGTGTTCACAAATGTAGTGTGCATGCAGACATTTTTCACATCTAAAACTAGAGTGCTCACTCCAGGAAGTCCACTTCCAGAGATGATGGTTTTAGTGCATGTGTCAGTCCAGACACCTGTGTGAATATTATGATACTATCACTTATGACCTAAAAAATACATCCATCCCTCAAGTATTTGGAAATAACTAAAACTTTGACTCAAGTTGGCCTTCAACAGACACTATTTCCTAACATAATTAAACCTGATTAAACTAATAAGAGTGTTATGAGTTGATGAAAAGACATCTGTCACGGGATACTTTATGATCTTTATGTCTAAGTTATCACTTAATGTGAGTGAATTAAATTTGAGTTATTTCATGAAAGTTAAAATATATAATAGTGAAATAAAAATAAACATGATAAAATTAACTTAAGAGTTTCAAAAGTATGTTTTTATGTGTATGTATGTGTGTATGCAAGACAATAACTAAATCCAATGGAATTATTTCTAGACTATATAGAATACAACACACGGTCCCACAGCATTATTATTAATACTATATGACAGTCTGATGATGATCTAGCCTTACTTTACATATTGCAATATTATTTAGGGATACACTTTAATTACTCTATTACAAAAAAAAACACACAAAAAAACAACAACAAAAGAACACAAGGATTGCAACTTTCTTCATTTGGAGTACACCTAATGCAGCACTACACAATAAGTTACCGTTACTTCACATTCAAAATGAGAATTCTCTTCTTAACATGTACATTTGTATTTAGTAAACTTAATAATAGCAGTTGGTCTCCACATATAAACTACTTTATAATCACCAAATTGACTCCCATTCAACAAGGCAGGCTCTAAAATACGCCTACTTTTACAAAAAAAAAAAAGTAAAGAAAAATGATCTGTAGGATACCACAGATCCAAATCAAGAAACAACACAAACTCTATCTACAAAACTAAATAAAAAATAGACTGTAAACCACATGTGTCAACGTTTTTAGGTTAATTTGGCATTAAGCTAATATTTTCCATCAGCTTCAACGTTTTTAGCTGTTAGCTTCAGTGATTTCAGCTATCATCTTCAGGGGTCAAATTCATCTTACAGCATTCACACTGGCATTATTGCTGGTAATGCTATATATCTAGTTCATTACTATGCTAAAAAGTAACAGTTTTAAAGTTTAAAAATTTAGTTTTAGAGTGTTCAATAAATGTTTTCCTGTTTTGGATTTTGGCTCCGTGTGCGATCGCGTTTGACGCTCCTGCTGGAAACCAATTATTTGTTGTGACTTAATTTCAAATAAAACTACATCAAGAAATACTGGATATGTCAATCTCCTTTTGTTTCATGCCACAATTGTACATTGCAAAAAGTGAAACATTGGATCAAATAATAAAAGTTATGTAATTTGTTACATTTAAAGATATTAGTTTTTATCAAATACATGTTTAAATTCGAGTCAACTCCATCAACTTCAATTTAATTGGATAAAAACTAATCATTTAAACGTTACAAATTATGGAACTTTTATTCACCTTTTACAGTGTATGCATGTGCTAAATAAATAAATATATGTACATTTTAAGTCTTTGTCCTGTTGTGCCTCCTCAAACCCAACTTACAAATACAATTGAAAAACAAAGATTTTTAAATTTACTTATTGTATCCAAGTACGTTTTTGTCTCTCTGTCATCCTTTTATGCTGCTGCCATCAATTATCAACCCAAAGGAAAACTTCCATTTCTGTCAGAAGTGAGAGCAGCAGAGACCAAAGAGGAGCAGAGAGCTGGTCACAACTGAG
Organism: Oryzias melastigma; assembly: GCF_002922805.2. Lineage (NCBI taxonomy): Eukaryota > Metazoa > Chordata > Actinopteri > Beloniformes > Adrianichthyidae > Oryzias > Oryzias melastigma. Next base: position 1,832,513 of record NC_050521.1, on the reverse strand, counting down.
GGTGACAAGCAGACGGCAGGAATGAAAGATGTGAGGAAGTTGACAGAGAACAGAACAAAGACGTGATCAGATGGGTGCAGAGGAGTGACTAAGAGGCTGTCTTTGTGCAGCTGCAGGTAAAGATGAGATCTGTTTGATTTCCAGCTTTGTGGGTTGGAGAAGTGAGGAGCAGACATAGTCAGCAGGATGTCAGCCGCTTGCAGTTTCGTTGAGATGGATGTCCCTGCCTTTGAGAACAATAAGAGGCGTTAGACTCAGGTTCACATGTAGATTACATCGTACGGTGGGGTATAGTGGTCTTCTTCTGTGTGAACCAAGTGAGGTTCACAAGAGCCAGAAGTTTAGCAGTATATTGTGGCAACGACAGCATGAACTGGGGAAGTTCGGAACTTTGGGAAGGAGTACACTGCAAATACAGAATCTAAGGCTGGGTTCACACGGCACGCGGAAGCGCTGCGAAGCTGAGTATCCGCTTCACCTCTAGACACGTATTTTTCCGCGACATGCACTTCTGCTCAGCTGTGGTTACTTACAGCTTCTACAATTAATTTGACACTGTCCATCTTGACTTGTTGTGTGTTCATTTTCATGTCTACAGTCTGTTTAGATACAAAAATATAATTGCATTTGTCAATCGTGGTGTTTTATTGTGAAAAACTGGTTATATTCTAAAAACTGATCAGGTTTTCTTGTGTGTCTTGGTGTAACTTCCTGCTAGAATTGACGCGGATCTTTCGCGGCTCACAAAAAAAAAAGGAAGAAACAAATGGACCTGACGCCGAAACAATCACTGCATAGTGCATGTCGGCCGTGGAGGACAGCGACGCTTCACGTCTGGTGTGAACTACACCATAGGTTAACAAGGGCACAGAAAGTCTCTCTCCGCGCCGCTAGTGTGAACCAGGCGAACAAAGTAAAAAATACCTTTGTTTCAAGAAATTTGTCTTATTTTGTATCTCACAAAAAATAACCGGTCAAGACAGTTTTCTTAGTAAGATAACCTTAGTTTCAAGTCCCACTCTGATCATCTTTTGATCTATTGTCAGTGTTCCCAGTGTTGTTTTGTTTTTGTTATTATGCTGTTTTTAGCTAATATAAAAAATAAAAACTTGTGTTGTTTTCTAGGACATAATTCCTGCAGAGCAGCAGGAGTTCATTAGGAATTCACCTCTGAGTTGTGGGCGGGACTTTTGGTGTGGAGTAAGCCTTCCCCATTTCCCATCATCTCTTTGTTTACACTCGATAGCTTACAGCCCCTCACAACACCAACCTAACATCACCGGTGCAACAAAAATGTCAACAATATCAGAGTTATCCAGCTGTACAGATGTGAACCACATTCCAGCTCAGGCGAGGAAAACAAAGACGTTTATGGATCTATTTGTCAACAAGCAGGAGCTTGTGGCCCGCCCAGCATATTTTCTACATAAAAAAAAAACAATCTTTTTAAAATTGCCTTTTTTATCTGCTCCTGATTCACAACAAACTGAAAAAAGAAATACTCAAAAATGCAATTATAATGTAATTTTTCTTTAAATGTCTATATACGCCCATTTCTTTATCTCCTCCATCATCAGAAAAATACTGCAAGAATGTGTTAAAACACCAAAAACACAATTTTCATTCTGGTGGGTGTTTTAGAAAAAATGTCTTAATGACTAGAATTCTTTTCCTCAATTAAGAATTTCCTGGTAAGGCAATTTTTCTTACCCAAATGGCAAATGTTTGTGATTTTAAAAAGAAAATCTTTCAATGGGGAAAGATTTTTTTATTTCACTTTATTGCCTTAAAATGCAGAAATAAAGGCAATTAACATCACTGTATTAAACATAAACAAGATTAGACATATTCCAGCAGATATAAAAATGAAGACAGAGATGCATACATACACACATTTATGTGTTTGAGTCAAAATTAACCCATTATATATACATATATATGTATGCATACACACACATTATATATACATTCACACATACACAAATGCTCACACATCCACATATAAACACATGCATATGTGTAAAATGAGAACACAACGACAGTCGTCAATAGACATAGTAAGCATTACTCAAACACAGAAGTCACTCCCATCATCTGTGATGAAGAGGCAGAGGCAGTTGGAACCATGTGCAAATTTTAATGGTGAGGAATAAAAAGGCATGATAAATGGCAGAGGTGTAGTCAAAACCAAGCTAAGGTCAAAAACTAGGCGCAAGGTAGGATAACGAGGAAACCAGGCAAGGGTCAAACACCAGGGAAATTAGACAAGAGAAAATGCTCAGACTGTCTGCAAGACATAAACAAGACTTCGCACTGAAGAAGTGGCTGAGATGGGTTTAAATGCTAAATGGTACAGATGATAATGGAAACCAGCTGTGCAGACAGGAAGCTGTGGCAGTGGCTGATGGGAGTTGTAGTAAGGAGACAACAGGGTTAAAACTCTGGTTGGAGCTCCCTCTGGTGGTCAGGGGTAGTAACTGAGGGTGGAACCATGACACCATCCTTTCCAAAAAGCATCAATTTTTAGTAGTAGTTGTGCATCATGTAGACTTGTTTTAACATTTGTGTCCACTTTAAGGCATTTAAAATATTAATCTTTCCTGCAACCAACAGTAATACATTTAAATAAAACATTGGTTATTAGTAAGAAATCTGTTATACCAATCTAGAGGATCCATATAAATCTATCCTCATGAGGTAAGAGTTTTGACTTGTTTCTAAGGGGCCTGTTTTTGTCAGTGTGTGCTGTCTCCATCCCCAGAAAGTTCACACTTGAAATAGTGCTTTGGTTTCAAGAAAAACCCCGTAATGGTGTCAAGACGGAAGAATATAAAGGATTTCCTCATCTGTAAGTTTCCTTGCCTAAGAGGCGGGTGCAGGTGGACCTGCAGGTCGTTGCACTGATAGAACATGAAGGGGACAGACTCCGACACAGGCAGAAGTATGCATGGATCCAGCAAAAGCTTTTCCCCCCTGGTGACTTCGGAGTGTATATGTAACTTATGCAGTTATAATTTAATTATGCAAATGACTCGTGCTCTTGCAAAGAAAGCTGCACACTTTACAAATTTTGCCAGGAGACGAGCAAAACACAGTCTTTTGTAAAGTGCCTGCCTCTGCTTCTCCTCCTTCCTTGTGATGCCGCTCGCAGAAAAACCTTCAGGCTGAGGTGCAGCCACACAATCTGGGGTGTCAAGAATCTTATCATGGAGGTAAAAGAGTTCCCAGCTGTCCCCCCTCAAGACCCATATTCCAAACAGGCATCAAGTGTCGACTGTTAGTCACTGGTTTGTCACAGGAAATTAGCTTTTATAAACATCCGAGAAGGTTTGATGTCACACTCCTTTTCTTTGCAAATGCCTCCAATAATATCGTTAGTATTTTTTAATATTAGTATGTTTGATTTTACTCCTATTGAAACTGAATCATGATACAAATGTACAAAGCAGATTTTGTCAATTCAAAGGATTCCTGTTGCTCCAACATTTTAAGGTCCAAATTTCTTGATTGTACAAATTAGAAATAATTGCTAATTATTGGAGTCGGTATAAACATCTGGTAGTTTTTAAACTTCTAGTGCTTTAGGTCATCTTAACCTAAGCCCTGTTTTAAAACATCTTTAGGGCTAAACTTGAGTTTCTTGACCCCAAAAGATTGATTGTTTAACACTGACGAATCAACTCTCCAGTGGATTAAAATCAATACATCTCAGATTCAATAATTCCTTTACATTTTTAATTAAAGAACAACAATCAAGCAGCAGTTAATCCTCCTTCATAATTTAGAAAACCATGGATTCATAAAATGTGTCCAAATGGCATTAAAATCCAGAGTACTCAGTCCCTAACTGTATAGTCGTTTAGTGGTTAGGGAGTAGTTAGGACATTGGGAGATACCTTTAGGGTGTATTCCGACTGGGGAAGTCCTTTGGACCGGATCGAGTCTCGAAGATTGCGAGTGGTCTGTATTCAGACTGGCGTCTACCGGAGATTTTTGTGTTGGACCAAACTTTGTAAGCAAAACCATGTGACTAAAGGTCTCCTGGGTGGATCAAAACAAAATGAGAAAGATGAAGGTACTGTAGTTTGCAAATCCTAGCCAGGATTTTTACCTGATTCAAAATTTTTATTTCGCTGATCAATTTTGAGCGTCTGTATGAACTCTAGGTTCAAAACTTTTTACTGTTACTTTGGTAACCAGAGGAACGCAGCGCGACTGGTACTGGGGACGCTACGGCCACAAGGTATGCTAAGTGTTTATGGCATAGGAAAACAGTGAGAAGTGATGTGGAACACGTTAAAAGTTGTTTTAACGAGTCTAAATTAATCTGAGCACATTTTAATGAGTTGCAGTGTTTCATCGTTGTGGTGTTGTGTGTGTGGTTTTTTTTTTGTTTTTTTTTTTAAGGAGAATTCTGTCAAAGAACTGCAATAGAGTTTTTAGGATGATGTGACCGGAGCTCTCTGCACGTATGCCACGTAACGAGACGCAGAAAAGAGAGTAATAAATGTTTTTAGCGAATAAAATTAACAAGTAATCAGTTGGACCAATTATTTCCTTTTTGCTAACACAAATCAATCAGAAAACCCAAATCAGATTCTCTTCCATGTTTGTTTTGAACGACACGTCTTCTGCTGCTGTCAATAGCAAATACTTATACTCAGATGCAGCGCCCTCTAGTGTTTGTTAGAGAAAACAACCGCTAAAGGACAACTGGTGTTTACTGGGAAAGTAACAAATATCTGAGCTTATTTACGTCCAACCCCCCCCCCCCCCAAGTTGCACCTCCGGCTAAATTATAAAAAAACTGCAACTTATACTTAATACGGTCCTTTTTTTTTAGAGAGAGAGAGAGAAATTTATGTCTGTCAACACAAGAAGAGTCGAGGGATAATTTTATAATCGTTATGTAACAAACAAAAAAAATATATAGCTTTTTTCAATTGTATGCATTATTTGTATGTGTTAATTTTAAAATTAAAAACATTTTCAGACATTAAAGTATTGAATTACATAAAATGTTTCAGATATTATCAATCTGATATCCATGATGCCTACAAACTGAATGACAGAAGGCGATTCTCTAGCATAGAGCAGAACATATGGCTTTGCATGGTGATCATACAAGCTAAGCAAACAATTCAAGCATAAGGTCGTTCAATTGAAAACAAAGTGGTTTAATGACTCTAGTGCGCGGTGAGGTAGCTTGGCAGACGGGGACTTCTCAGGAAGTTCTTGTGACCAGCAGAGAGCAGCAGCAGACCGAGGCAGAGCTGAGGGAGAGCTACAACGTTCATTATAAAAAGTGCTCTTGACAGGACGACTGTGAATGTTACCTACTCTAAATGAAGTGTAGAACGTGGGGCAGCTCTCCAGGGGTGGATGCCGGTTCATGACTTGACTAGTGTGAGTTACTAAACACGAGGAGACAGTAGCTGAGAAACGGGTGACTCCAGCTGCTGCTGCGAGGCAGGTGGTTGTAACTGCAGCTGACAGACGGGTGGTTTAACTTGACACTTCGCTTCCAGTTAAACATTAATAGGTCATGCACGGTGAATCCATCCCAAAAATTTAAATCCAGCGCGTGCAACAACTCCAGTTCCGCTGAACTGAAAAATGGGGCTACAGGCAGACTCGCACAAATCAGGACAGGAAAAAAAACAGGTCTAATTACGGACAAGCGCAAAACAGGAAACAGGCTTGAAGCGATGGCTGTGGCACAATCCACTCTGGCAACAGGAGATAAAGTGATGCGGTTGTTACAGAGGGTACCACAGCTGAGCGGAGTCAGGAGGGCAGAAGCACAATGATGGCAAACCATTTGTCCTTCAAGTCTTTAGACACAACATATATGTGTCTCATCACGGTAACCCATGATGTTATGAAACCATGAATTATAGAGAATAAATCTCCTAGAGCACACATGTCAAAGTCAAGGCCCGGGGGCCGGATCCGGCCCTCTGGGTAATTCTATCAGGCCCTCCAGATCATTTTATTTTATTGTTATTAATGACCCGATGTTATCTTGAGCTCATTTCTAACTTGTATAATTTTGACAAAATATATTTTTATGGAGCGTAAAATATTGAAAGTTATTTAAGGTGCAAGCAGATTTCTTCTGGAATAATATTCCTGCCTTTTATTATAAATAATCATGTAAAAAAGTTATGTTTTAAAATGTGGCATTCTGCTAGCTTTTTTGACTATTTTGGTGTTTACTAAGATTTTTTAGGCTATTTTGGAGTTTAGCTAATATTTCAGCTACATGCTAGCTGTTTTGCTATTTTCAGCTTTTTTTATTGTTTTTTTTTAGGCTTTTTTGGAGTTAGGCTAATATTTACATACTAGCTATGTTTGTTAATTTAGTCTTTTTTTCAGTTTTTGGCTTTTTTTAAAGTTTAGCCAATTTTTCAGTAACATGTTAGCTGCTTTTTGTTAGTTTTTTAAAGCTAACTTGGTATTTAGCTAATATTTTAGCTTTTAGGTTCAGCATTTTTTGCTATTAAACCCAGCATTTTCAGCTGTTAGCTTCAATGTTTTTTAGTTATCAATTTCAGCACCTTCAGTGGCCAAATTCATCTTACAGCATTATCACAGGTAATGCTATATATCTAGTTCATAATTATGTAAAAAAATTACAATTTTAAAAGTGTCGTTTTACAGAGTTAAATAAATGTTGATCCTGTTCGTAATTCTATCCGTCTCTCCAGAAAATTTCATTTTATTGTTATTTAATTATGTTTAACTGCGTTATTTTAAACTAATTTGTCTAAAATACATTTTTATGGAGAGTCAAATATTGAAAGTTATTTAAGGTTGATTTATTCTGGATTAATATTCCTTTTGTATTCATAATCATGTTAAAAATGTACTTTTATAAAGTTTTAAAATGTAGTGTTCCATAAATGTTTATCCTGTTCGGTCTGCGACCTAAGGTGTGTTTTGGATTTTGGCTCCATGTGGTATTGAGTTTGACACCAGATGTTTCCTGTCTTCAATAAATTCCAGCTCAAACAGGTGTTTGTTACTTTAGACGCGGGGCTCCTTTAAGACCCCCCCCTGGTCGTGCACAGTTGTGTATTTGTGTGAACCAGTGTAGTGGTGGACAGGGCTGCTAAATACATCCACAATATGGTCCGTTTAGGGCAAGGGGCCTCCAGGACTGGTGTCCGACATGTTTTCCAACCAACCTGCCACTGAAGCTTCTAATTGGCCAAACACTCCAGATCCAGGGAATCAGCAGCAGATAAGACAAGGATTCTGGAAAACCAGCAGGAGCCCGGCCCTCAAGGCCTGGATTTGGACACCCCTGATCTAAGGCTTTGGGGGTCAGTCACATCAATTTTAAGCATTTTTATTACACAAGAAAGGTGGAGAGTAAGTAGAAACCATAGCCAGAGAAGTAAAATAATACAACCAAACCAAAAAATTCTCTCACAGAACAAGTCTCTCAAATTTCTCTACAAAAGCATTAATAAAATCATACTGTCGGAGGCAACCCCCCAAGATAGCTATTGTACAAAACTAATAAACTCTGAGGAATGCACAGAGTATCCTGTCTTACCTGTTCACAGACCTCCCAGCACACAGGGGACAAACAACCATCAACCTTCTGACGAGGATCAGGAGAACAAGTCATAGCTGTAGAGGGAGACAATTGTCTGTAAAGTTTGGTTATGTATACAATCTTGTTTTACTTTTGTTTTAAGACCTCAACCTTAAAATTGCTGTTATTTTTCTAAACATTGATGTACATAACCCTTTAAGTAATTTACTTTTGTTTGAGGATTTTGAGGATTAAAGGTTGTTTGAATCTGTAGAGTTCATTTCATTATTTAATGTAGTGCTGTCTCATTTTTGCGTGAAAAATATCTTGTTTGTTTGCCCTTGTTTTAAGAACTTTAATCTCAAATTAAGTAAAAAAAAAAAAAAAACACTAAAATAAGCTGTAACTAACTCATTTTGAGGACTTTTGTTCTTCATAATGAACTTGAAATTAGTGTTTCAGAACTTGTTTTAAGACATTTTCACAAATCTAAAGTTTAGATGTTTTTTCTTGTTTTAAGAATTCTTATCAAATGAAAAAGCTTACCCCACTGGCAGATAAATCAACTTGTTTTTAGTCTGAAGTCTCCTAAATTAAGTCATTTTTTGCTCATTTAAGATGTCTATTTTTGCAGTGTGGTCAGTTTTCCAGGTGTCTCCCAGGTGTCTTCACTCATCCCATCATGGAAAACATGCAGATAACAAACAGGGACACTTAAAAAAACAAGGATCCACGAGTCATAAGTTCTCTAGGGCTGGGCGATACTCAGCATTTGGGTATCGATACCTGTCAATATCAATATTGGCGATATGTGACATGAGCCTCAAAATCTCAACTGTTTTTAATCTATTTTTTAAAGTTCACCCTTTTTAATTACTTAAAAACATTAAAACGGAAGAAGAAAAATATTTTAAATTAAATACAAAATAGTTTACTGAAATAAAACCTTTTAGAAATTAAATTTAAAAAAAATGAAGAAGTGAAAGCAAATCAGTCAAGAAACCAAAAGAATCAAGGAACTAGGACACAAAAATAAATCTAAATGTTAAATGGTATAACAAACAAACAAACAAAGAAAAAACAACTGGTAGAAATATAAATAATTTGTTACTTCTTAGCCTTTAAATAGAATAAAAACAAGACTGGTGAGATTGGTGAGGCAGAGACTCAGCTGGTCCTTTTTGCTGATAAAGAAAAGTTTCTAACAAGAGTGGAAATATCGATATCTGCTACCAACTTGTGATCGATACTATCGATATTTTGGATCGATCGGCCCAACAGTAATGCTCTCTCTTTACCTTGATCTGAAGAACTTTTGGACCAGTTACTCTACCGTTTCTTCCACTGTTCTTGGTGTAAATTTGATTTCCTGTCCACTAATTGAGATACTTGATCCAGAGGATGCACAATCACATTTCATGAGGAATGGATAATGGAAATATTTTATTGATTATTTCTCCAAACTGGAGCTGTTACCCATTTGACAATGTTAATTCCTTTTTGTTTTTATTTATCCGATGGGTTTGTTGAGATGGGATGGGTGAGTGCTATGTTCCAGCTTTAGTTTCTTCTGTTTGAGTCATTTGGATTGAATGAAAATACTCGCATGTTAACATTTCTGGTCATAGATATATATCCACGTGTACAGATGTTTTCCCTTCACCTGACTCCAAACACCTTATTTATTTTATTCTCTTTCCTGAATTTACATGTGGTTTTATTTGTGATGTCCATGTCAAAGTAAGCTCTCCATACTGCAGTAATATATGATGTGACAAACATGTTGTTTGTTGCAACTGCAATAAATGCCTTTCGGCTGCTCCCTTCAGGGGTCACCAGAGTAAAGGATCTGCCTCCATCTAATAACATCCTCCGCATCCTTCTCTCACTCACACCAACTAAATTGCCAAACGCCATTTTCTGGCCTCAAATCACAGTCTTAAAAAAAAAAAAAAAACTGATTAAAGGTGCCCCCTTTTTTATATTTGAAGACCTGCACAGCACATCAGCAGCAGGAACCACCTCCTTCCTGCAGACTCCATAAACAGCAATCATCTGCTTCCCTGTGCAGAGGAGTTGTTAAACAACAAACGTCTTTGCAGCATAGTAGACGTGATGTTAATGCACTGATGCGTTTACAAAATGAATGTCATTTACCTAAAATAAGGCCTTAAAATGCATAGATGTTATCAAACTCCCAGCTAACCAGTCTTTATTATTTTGTCCTGTCACCCCCCCAAAAAAAGAACAACTATTGGGATGTATTAGGGTCACTAAAAGGCCATAATTCATTTCTCAGCTGCTAGTTCAGAAGTCTTTGATGGAAAGTTCCATTATTGGTAGAGAAAAGTTAATATACCTCGCTGCTCTTAACTGTGAGCCATAATTACCTCCAGCAGCTTCAGCACCAACACAAGCGGGTGTCAGAGAGTAACATCAGCCGCGTGGAAAAGCTGTAAGTCCCGCCTGTAGAGTGTTCGGCGGGTAGAATACCAGCCGGCAGATTCAGCCGCTCCAATAAAACCAAGTGGAGCATTCAGAACGTGATGCTGCCTGTTTGTCCTGTCTATATTTTAAACCCGGTTGGAAGGAAGTTCGTTGGATCACATGTTGTTTTGTATAATATTCATTCAATTTCTTTAAAGGGTAACCAAACCCTAAATTAACATTTTTGGCAGTTGAGATCTATAAATGGGGCTTTAAGAGTGTTATCTATTAGTCATCGCCAAATTTTTGACAAATTGAAATAAAACTGTTTAATTCTTCAAAATATAGTCAAAAATCGCCTGTGTGCTGCCCCCTACAGGTTGAATTGAGGTATTACAGTTTGATTTTGTGATTGGTCAAACCATGTAAGTTTCAGAAGTCTGACGTCATGATCTGCAGCTCCAGTAATGATAACAGTCCTGCCCCCCAAGCCCCGCCCCTCTGACTGGATTATCAAATTTCAGCCTCCAACCTCCTGGTTTGGTTACCCTTTAAGCTGCTTCACAGTTACAGTGTTCCCACATTTATCCTGAGAGTTATGTTCTAAGAATAACCGGTAATCAGTTAAATCCACAAAGAAGGATTACAAATGCTTTAATGGTGTAAATACTCTCACTACAAACTTTATACACTTTTCTCAGACAGACGTGAACATTTACAGACATCTGTTGTTAAAACTCTCAAAGTTCAAACCTTTCCTGAAAAAGTGTTAATTAAATTCTTACTGTAAATCTAAGAACATAAACACTGGAGCTCTAGTCTTAAAGGGTTACAGCAAATCTCTAATCAGCTACAATTCATAGACTCGCCAAAACTGGACAACAGAAGATTAGAAAACAACCACACCTTTGGAATGTGGTGGAATGGGAGATTTACATCCTGGATGTGCAGCAAACTGCATGATGCTGTCATGTCAATATGGACCAAACTCTGAGGAATGTTTCCTTGTTGAATCCATTCCACCAAGGATTAAGACAGTTCTGAGGCAAAAGGAGGTCCTACCCGGTTCTAGAAAGGTGGGCCTGATAAAGTGGCCAGTAAGAGTACGTGTGTTTACATAGACTTTTCCTTAAAAATGGTTGGCGCCCGCATTGCTGAGGGCGATGTGAATATAGTTCAAGACATGTTGTTTGAGTGCTTCCAAAGTGTAAACAGATTTTTTTCCACATTTAATACTCTGCTTCTCTGTCCCTTGATGTTTTTTTTGTTGTTGTTGTTGTTTTTTTTTTTTGGAGGAGGCGAATTGAGTTCTATTTTAATGGCCCTCTTTCTGCCTTACTCTTCTTTTTCTCAACCATCTCCTGTTGTTTTTTCTGGTTCACTTACTTTATGAGCCTTTTCCTCAAATTTCCTCTTAATCTCTGTTCTTTGTTTGACTTGCTTTTTTCCCCCTAAACTATCTCCAAAAACTGCTGCCATTTTCTTACTCTACCTTTGTTTACAGTGATCTTTAGCCATTTTCTTTTTTTTTAGAGTGTAACTTGCCTTAAACTCCCCTGTCTGCTCAACTTTCAGCTTTTCATTTTGCCTCACCTCTCTTCTATGCTTCCCAAAGGGATCAGTCAGGAGAACGGCAGACAAAGATCTGAGGAAGCGAGAGAAAGAGGAAATGTTAAGGAGACAAGTATTGAGGGGAGAGGTTATGAATGGCTTAAAAAAACAAACAAAAAAATTGAATTTTACACTGAATTCTGAAGGTGACTGGGAGCCAGTGCAGCTAGGACCAACATACAGTGAGAAAGGGGTGCTAGCAACAATACAAAGTGAGGATTAATAAACGTTTATGTGAATGTTTTTGTGGTAGTTGCAATAATTAATGAGCATGACATGTAGTAAGGTTGTATATGACTAGAGACAGAATGGGTCGGATATAGAGGTTTGGAGTTTATATCCTGTTAATAAAAGTACCTGACATGTGTGACTGGAATGAGATCGTGCTATCCAGTATCCCACCCACACTTTTGACCTGTGAACAAGGGAGTCAATGCAAAACAGAGAAAGTTTTAACTTTTGAGAGAAGATTTTGTGCTGACAAATAGAAATTAAGTGTTTTCACTGCTGAATTTAAAGAAATTAGATGTGAACTATGACTGTCTTCTACTCAAACAGTCGGAGAGAGAAGGTGGAAGTTCAAGTTGAAACTAGATATTTCCCATTACCTGCGACAATGCTAGTGTGAATGCTGTAAGCTGAATGTGGCTGCTGAAGATGCTAGTTCAAATAGCTGGAGATGCTAAAATTGATAGCTGAAAACGCTGAAGTTGATAGCTTAAAAATGCTAAAGCTGATAGCTGAAAACACCTAAGATGATAGCTGAAATCACTAAAGGTGATAGCTGAAAATGCTAAACTTAACAGTTAAAAACACTGAAACTGAAAGCAAGCTTAAATTATTGCCAAATTAGCCTAAAAAAACTGGTAAAACATCTAATTTAGCCAAAGCAGATAGCATAAGGCCGAGAAATTAGCTAAACTCCAAAATAGCCTTAAAAAACTTAAAAAAACTCTAAATTAGTCAGAACAGCTAGCATTGAGCTAAAATGTTAGCTAAACTCAAAAATAGCCTAAAAAACTGAAATAAAGCCTAATTTAGCCAAAACAGCAAGGATGTAGCTAAAATATTAGCTAAACTCCAAAATGGCCACACACACACACACACACAAAAAAAAACTGAAATAAAGCTTAATTTAGCCAAAACACTTATCCAGCATTCACACAATCAAAGTCCCACCATCTGATCTTGGGATGTGACACATCTCCTGGGGGAGCAGTGAGCTGCAGAAATGTTCGACCTCAGGAAACACCTTGTGGTTTAACCCCCAGTCCAACCCCTTAACGCTGTGTGTCAAGCTGGATGAACTGGGACCCCCCTTTGTAGTCTTTTGTATGACTCAAACATGAATTTTAACCCTCAATCTTCCAGTCTCAGGGTAGACACTCCACCACAAGGCCACGGGTAGGTTCAAGAAGAAAAAGAAAAAGAGAAGATTCAAGTTTGTTAAAAAATGTAGACTGTATGTCTTTAACAGATACATTTTACGTTGAATTCACAAAAATGAAAACAAGAAACAATAAGGTTATGAAAAGTAAAGGGCAGAATACGGAGCCTAGGGGGACACCTAATGTGGCTGGAGAAGGGTAGGATCATCAGGATGAATTAAAGATCTGGGGGAATTAAAAACAACAATTAGAAAGATGGGAGTGGAATGTGGGATTTCAATAGTGTCACAAATGGGCAGACAGCTGGTTCCATGTGCAGCAGGTTTATTAGTTCAGACAGGAACTAAACACTAAGCTAAAAGTCAACAAAGCTAGATCAGGGTCAGACGGGCAGAGATCAATCATGAGCATGGGAGCATCAAAATCAAGAGTAGAGTAGTCAGAGTCCAGGCGGGGGTCAGGGCAGGCAGCAGGTAAACCGAAAATAAGCAGAGTTCAGGTACATGGATCAGGTCCACTGATTGGGGTAAGAGAAGGAGAATATGCTCAGAGACAAAAACTGAAACCGAGGTAGAAATATCAACTACACAACATGCAAACAAACAAATATAACACATGCCTTTCTTGAAGTTCTGACCCATGTGCAATTTAAATATTCCCAAATGGAGCCTCATATTCTGAGTAACGACATGACCATACTATAGATCTAAGTTCAATAGTTCAAGTGGGGAGAAGTGAGTGGATCTGCAAAGGTCATTTGAAGGGCAAATAGTTGATTAGCTTGTAGGGGCTTCTTGTCAGCTACAGGGAGCTTCTTGCAGGGCCAGCCAGAGCAGGTTGGATTGAGCTTTGACAGTCTAGAGGCTTTCACTAAGGTGACATCTGCTCAGACACAAAGCATCCCTGTAGTTCACCATCTGTTCAGAACCTGGCCATTTCACACACCCAAACACAACAACACTGTCAGTGCTCAGAGGATTCTGGTACTCAGGCTTCTCTGTGCACCTTTTGTGTGGCGTTAGTGTTTGCTTAAATCGTTACTCAGTTGGCTAATTGCAGTCACTTCACCATTTGATGCTGCCCTCGCACGAATGACAAATTAATGCAGGAAATTACACAGAGCGTGCACTAGACAGAGGCAGATTTTTCACCTGGGCTACAATCTGACTCTTCACAGAGGAAACTCAACATGTCATCAGCTTTATCTTCCTCCCTCAAACTGAACTGTGCATCTCAGTTAAAACGTGGCCTTTGTCGTATTTTTATTGTCTGGAAATACAGATTTATATCATTATAGATAAAAGACTTTTGCATGAGATATGATGCTTTACATAAAGCTTTGCCACAATTGTGCCTGTCATGATGCTTTCTTCCATTCTTTTGTTGTCTGTGAAAAGTTTAAAGTAAAATTCCATCAACTATCCTATGATTTAAGTCCATGCCTTGCTTTTCCAAAAGCGGATCAATAGATAAACTGGTGTGAGTTATAAAGGTGAATAATAAGGAATTAGATGACCTAATACGGGTTTTAAACATGGGGCTGCATGGAGAAGAGTGGGGCCTCCCTGCGTGAGGCATTCAAATCCAGACTGAGTTCTTTCTGTGTGAGTTGGTGTGTTCTCCTTGTGCGTGTGGGGGTTCATCCAGCAGTCCAAAGATGTGCTTCATAGGTTGACTGGTACCATTAATGTGCTATCCTAGGCATGTTTACATCGAAAGTGGCCTCATCTGGACCCTGAACTTTTTTTTTTCGAAGGATTTTTTTCCTCTCTGGTGTCTGTGGCAGACATGAAATCCTGTCCACATTTGTCATGGGAGGAATCACACATCAAGATAAGGATGGGGTCATCTGGACCCCATAAGAGAGCACAAGGGTTAAAATGCCCCTTACGTGTGTCAAACACAATCGCACAAGGGGCCAAAACCCAAAACGCACCTTAGGATGTGGGCCAAACAGGATACACAGTTATTGAACTACATTTTTAAAACTTTAAGACCATAACTTTTTAGCATAATTATGAACTACATATATAGCATTACCTGTGATAATGCTAATGTGAATGCTGTAAGCTGGATTTGGCTTCTGAAGATGTTAGTGCTGATAGCTGAAAACGCTAAATGCCAAATTAGTCTAAAAAGCAAAAAAAAAAAAACCTAGATTAGCCAAAATAGCTAGCATGTAACTGGAAAAATAGCCACACTTCAAAATAGCCTAAAAAATTGAAAAAAACCTAAATGAACCGAAACAGCTGGCGTGTAAATTTTAGCCTAACTCCAAAACAATCTAAAAAACTTAAAAGCAAAAAAAGCCTAAATTTGCTAAAACAGCTAGCATGTAGCTGAAATATTAGCTAAACTCTAAAATACCCTAAAGAAATCTCAGTAAATACCAAAATAGTCCAAAAAGCTAGCAGAAAACAAATTTTAAAGCTTTAAAACCATAGCTCTTTAATATAAATATGAATAATAAAAAGGCAGGAATATTATGCATATGAATGGATCAATTTAAACCTTAATTAGCTTTCAATAGTCTTCATAAAAATATTTTTCGTCAAATTTATGCAGGTTAGAAATGATAAAAGATGACATCGGGCCATTAATAACAATAAAATAAAACAATCCGGTTAGAGGGCTGGATAGAATTATCCGGCGGGCCGGATCTGGACCTCGGGCCTTGACTTTGACACATCTTACACAATCTGAGGTAGAAAATGTGAATGGGTTCAATCATTGACTTAAACATAGCTGAAATGGACTGGGGTTCTGAACAGGAAGTACCTCTAAGTAGTCAAAATTCAATAGACTTCTATTAAGAAATAAATAGCTATTACTCAGTCATTCTGTTTGTTAAGAATAACAATTCTTGCTCTGTTCCCTTTTTTCATATGACTTGAAAATCGTGAGTTGTTTCTAATATTTTTTTTTTCTTCATTGCAAGTTATAATCTTACCACTTACCTCAGTGGTCTCACGTTGAACATTTGAAACATTTGAAAGACTGGCGAGACTGGTTCCCATAGAAATGCTGACTCAGAGCAATTCGGACCAATCGCTGCTTACTGACGATTTCTAGTTCCATCATGTCTGTATCTTAAAAGACTGTCCACTGAGTTGACCTCATTTGGTTGGACCTGGAAGTAAACCATTTTCTCTGGGTGACATCCATTCACACAGTCCAGTTCTTACATACAGTCAATGAGTTCTATGTATCTAATGGAATGATGAGCTCTTATTTACATTATCCTCATTAAAATCTAGCATTGTTGTAAAATAACATAAAGATATCATAAGTTAAGACAGTGTTTTTGAAAAGCCTATGGGCATGTTTTCTACCTTTTCTTATGCTTCTCCTTTTTCTTTACACTCAACTACGAGTTTCTTTACTATCATGTCACATCATTTCCCAGAAGTATGTTTGCTTTCTCTTTGTTTACCAATAGCACAAAGCAAAGCCTCATGGACTGCTGACTGTTATTTCTTATGGCTTAATTACCACATGCTTGCCAAGCTCAATAGGAAAAAGTGGCAGTGGTAGTGCCTCGTGTTAAATGTGTCAGTCTGTTGAATGTAGATTACGCCTCACAATTCTGTAAGAAAATATTCAGTTCATTGTCAGCTCTCATTTAACCTAGAAAATTTGCAGGATGATTATTGTTTAAAGGACAGCTGGTACATACAGGTGAGTTTCAGATGAACTCCTGCCGCTCTGCAGAAACTATGTCCTAGAAAATGATTTTTTTTATATAAATAATTTTGTCTAAAAACAGACCACTGCAATAAATCAAAATATGATCTGAGTGTGTTTGTTTCTGTGTCACAGATTCAACAGGAAGACGACAGGTGTGTCTCAGGATGACAGCCATGCAAATTACATAACTTCCAATAGAAGTCTATGTTTATAGTCTATATTGTTCAACAAACATCAGACACAACAAATTGCGTTCATGAGGCGATGTATTGTTGAGTGCAGTTAATCACTCGAGGACATAGACCCTTCTATATGACCTTCCTCTTGACTGCACACAATGAAATCCTTGTTAATCATTTGTGTTTTAAGTCAGAGAAATTCTGGGTTTGCATCCATAAATCTGTTTTTCATTATCAGTGTAATAAGTTGCCTTAGATCTGCTTGGAGAATTAGCATCACAACAGTTAATGACACAAGCCTTCTGCGGGTGTAGGTCCAAAGGCAGCTTTAACAAAGACCCACTCAGTCATCTTTTGATATATTTTTTCTTTTGATATGATTCATTTCCAAGGTCTTTTGATAAGTATCCCAATAGTATTGTTATTCATTATAATTATGCTGTATTTAGCCAAAATAATTTTTTTTAAACTGTTGTTTTCTTGGACATAGTTTCTGCAGAGCGGCAATCGTTTATTAGAAATTTCCCACTAAGTTGTAGGTGGGACCATTGCTGCAAAGCAACCCCATCCCCCCTTCCCCTCTGCGTTGCTGAGAGCGCCGTATTTCTCTCTGGTGCAACAAAAATGGTGAGCAATATCAGTTATACAGTCGTGCAGTTTTGATGCAGATGTCAAAGACATACATGGGTCTAATTGTCTGGAAGTAACTGCATCAGAATATTGAGCTTATTGTGTATATATATATATATATATATATATATATATATATATATATACACAATAAGCTTTTAAGCTCAATTCTGATGCATCCACTTGCAGACAAATAGATCCTCCATCATCATAAAAATGCCACAAGACCATGTTAAAAACACCAAAAACTCAATTTTCCTCATGAGGGTCTTTAAACGCGGGTGGTACAGATACCCTGCAGTGTTTTTTTCTTTGCTCCACTACCCCGTTTTGTTGCCCTTGACTCCGTTTGCTCCGTTGAAGCCCACAGAGCAGTTTATTGTCAGACAATATTTTCAAGGACTAGCCTTTAAAGTGCAGCAGATAAATGCAACAGAATAAAATAATACGACTAACATAAAAACTGGCATTTTCTAAATAGAATAATAAACGTGAATCCACTGTGTATGCAACTTTATTAGTAGCGCCCTTGAAACACGAGGGAGCTGGTTGCTGCAGATTATGCAGAGCAGGTTTGGTGACTGGGAACAACTGTCACAAGAAATCCATATTTCAAATAGGACTCCTGGTTTTGTCTGTTAAACGCAGATTTCTTTCTTTTTCTTAAGTCAGGACCTCCTTCGTCTATTCACAGACTTTTTTGTGTGCAAAGAAGCTTTCAAAAACATGTCTGTTTTTCCGTGAACATTGTTGGCTTGGAGATTTGGACATTAGCGGTAATGTGTTTTGTGTTTCCAGCCACAGCAGTTGCTGTAAGAAAGTAATTGATAGAAGCATCTTTAGCATCCATGAAGAATCATAAGCAGACGTGGAGAAGAAAATCTAGTAGTTTTTCAAACTAAAACACTTAGAATCAGATAATGAATAAAACAGAAAAAAATAGAAGTTATTTATTCTATTTGTGTGGCCTGGTAACAAATGGTCCACATATTGACCCCGGTCTAGAACCAAGGGTTAGGAGACCACTGATTGAGAGGACAAAGTGTTGACCATTCTAATTAGAGCACACATGTCAGTTATATCTGGCCCTCCAGATCATTTTATTTTATTGTTATTAATGGCTTGATCTTATATTGCGCTCATTTTTAACTTGTATAATTTTGACAAAATGTATTTTTATGGAGAGTAAAATATTGAAAGTCACTTAAGATTTACTTAGCTTTATTCTGGAATAATATTCCTATTTTTTTATTTTTCATAATTATGTTAAAAAGTTACTGCTTTAAAGTTTTAAAAAATGGCATTATGCTAGCTTTTTGGGACTATTTTGGCATTTACTAATTTGGAGTTTAGCTAATATTTCAGCTACATGCTAACTGTTTTAGCTAATTTAGGCTTTTCTTTTTAAGTTTTTTTAAATACTGTTTCAGAGTTAGGCTAATATTTACACGCTAGCTGTTTTGGCTAATTTAGTTTTTTTTTTAGGATATTTTGAAGATGAGCTATTTTTTCAGCTACATGCTAGCTGTTTTGGCTAACCTAAGTTTTTGTTTTTGCTTTGTTTTTTAGGCTTATTTGGCATTCAGCTAATATTTTAGGTGGTTATCAAAATCAGCATTTTCAGCTATTAGCTTCAGTGATTTCAGCTATCGGTTTCATCATTTTCCGCTATCACCTTCAGCATTTTCAGCTATCAGCTTCAGCATTTTCAGCTATTACCTTCAGTGATTTCAACTATCAGCTTCAGCGTTTTCAGCAATTAGCTTCAGTGATTTCAGCTATCCACTTCAGCGTTTTCAGCTATCAGCTCCAGCGTTTTTATCTATCAATTTCAGCATCTTCAGCTTACAGCACTAGCATCCTCAGCGGCCAAATGCAGCTTACAGCATTCATATTAGCATTATCGCAGCATTATCTAGTTTATATCTAGGTTAAAAAGTTCAATTTTTAAAGTTTAAAACATTTAGTTTTAGTGTGTTCAATAAATCTTTATCCTGTTTGGCCCATGACGAAAGGTGTGTTTTGGATTTTGGCCTCTTGTTGGATTGAGTTTGACACCCCTGGTTTAGAGCATAGGAAACAACACGTACATATTATGTTTTAATTATAAAACCAATCCAAATTCTTCCTGTGGGAAAATTGTTGGATCCAATGGAATAAAGAAATGTTTGTCAAACGGTTTCAAGAATGTTTATTACACAGAGTGGAGAAAAGATGCTTTGCAAGCATGGAGAAGTCCTCAGAAGTCCCAATAATCGCCAGTCCGCTAGCGTTAGCATGGAGCTTCCAGCGCTCAAATACACACAACGACAGCTGTTTTGTAACTTTAAAAAGCTCACCCTACAACAAAAAGTCATTACTTACATTTAACTGTAAACGTCTGTGCTCCACTGCACACCCATGTTAAGAAAACAGCTTCTTAGTGCGACAGGGTTTACCCGCATGACGGAGGACTTTGTTTCCACCACTTGGACAGTCAGATTTAAAAACAAATATTATGGACACCACTTTCACTAAACATGCCCCTTCAAATGGAGGAATGGGGAGGAGGGAAGAATTCAGATGGGGCCTGAGATATTAAACAAGGACGGAAATGACATGGTTCATCCATAAAGTCCCAACGATCTTATGCTTTAATCACATGCCCCCATATACAGTAGGTCTGTGGGGTGTGGGGTTGTCTGGACCCATAGGGGGTCGTAGACAGGTGTGGACGCCTCTTAAGACGAGTGCGGTTCCTTTGAGGCCGATGCAGCCACCTTAAGGGACAGTATGAAAATAGAACCTTTCATTGTCATGCGTGTGGTAAATGTATCGAGAAGTATCTGGAGGAATAATGTAAGTTACTCACACCAAGTGACGCTGGTGTACTGTGCCAGAATGCCACACTATACGCTCTGATTGTTTAATTTCCTCATTTTTTTTTTACAGCCAGGCTACAAGCATGAACCCACACTTTTCACCTGGACAGCTCCAACGGGCTCCCTGCACAGTGTGGAGAGTTTGAAAAACTGTATTTCAAAGGAAATAGATGTATCTAACTGCAACGACAGTAGAGTTAAATTAGGTTATTTCGTGTAAAGTATGCTTACCCTTGTGTCAATATTATCAGAAATCACCAGAGTTTAGTTTGTATCAAAGGTTACACAGCGTCTGAGTCTCAGACACCCAGAGCCAAACACATAAATGAGATTTCTTAACAATCTGCATTGGTGACAGTGATGCAACAAAATTGCAAGAGATCCTAATTAAAAAAGAAGCCAACAGGAATGATCTCTGTAAACCAATGCCTGACTGATTCCATTTCTCGAAATACATGAATACACCGATATTATAATGCAACACAGGTGCAAACAGAGCAAACTATTCAGTTTTAAACTCTCAAGGAGGTGAAATTTGATCATGTGACCTCAGCTGTGACAACGTTAGAAAACCTAAACACACCTCACATCCACCCGGACAGATGATGGAGATTGAATTGAGTGGAGATTAGTTATAAGTACACATCAGTCACTCTGCAGATCTCTAGTAAATGACAATAAGTCAGATGATAAGATCTGTTCTCTGTGCCATGCTGTCAATGTGAAGGGAAAGCAGACTGTGTTGATCAAATTAAAAGATGGGATTTCATTCAAGCACTTGAACAGCCGTGGCGTGCTGGTGCCACATGCTGGCTGATGCCGTGCACTAGAAAAAGACCAGAGTATGAGCAAGAGTCTGGCGCTAAAGTCACCCATTCAACCAGGAGCTATCATAGGCAGATAAATCAAATCCACAATTAAAAAAGATCATGGATGTTTTCTTTGTCCAAACACTTTTTTTAAACAAATACTTTAGACATAACCCTTTATTTTTATATAGATCTTGAGGGTTGGACTGTTCCAGAATATGTTTCATTGTGAAAAAAAATTCATCAAAATCTACATAATGCATTGAAGCACGAAGTCTCCATCCAACAAAGACATCTGTTGAATGAAGCCCTCCTTTAACAATCTGATATCCTGCTTTTGAAAAATTATCCAAAATAACTGTCATA
Source organism: Oryzias melastigma (assembly GCF_002922805.2). NCBI lineage: Eukaryota > Metazoa > Chordata > Actinopteri > Beloniformes > Adrianichthyidae > Oryzias > Oryzias melastigma. The sequence goes on along the minus strand of NC_050521.1, from coordinate 1,811,009 downwards.
GGATGCAACAAATCCAGTGGTGAAATTGGGTGTATAGGAGCATGAGATACAGGTCATTTCTACGTTAGGAAGCAAGTATTTTTACAGCTAAATTTACCACAAAAAAATAAAAATATATAGAATAGTCACGTGGAACTGAGATGTAGAAGGAAATATATTAAAAAAAATTAAAAATAACTATATCAAACACAGAATGAAGGAAAGAAAAACCCAAATACACAAATAAAAATAGCATTTTTGGGACAGTTTTGAATATGAAAGAAACAAAATACTTGAAAAGGAAATACAGTTAAATAATCATATCATTTACTTGCTCCAAAAGAGAAAACAACAAAAAAAAGAACTTTTTGGCTACACTGATGCTATTTCCACTGAAACAGCTCTGCATCTTTACAACACAGCCAGCAGATGTCCCCCTTCTCATTTTTTTACATAATTAGAAACTCTTTCAGTTTTTCAATGTGGTTCACTGACAACAGAAAACCTGATTCGTGTCACTTTGACTCAAGTCTGGTAGAGGCTGATGAGATGAATCCATTGTGGCCAGACAGGTAAGCTATTAAAACAAAGGTCAGGAGTTCCATGCTTCAGTCTGTACACATATTCTTTGTCCTTGTTTCAATGTTCCATGACTGAAATCACCCCGTCACGTTCAAACTGCCTTTGCACATTAAAACAGGACGCTGTGTACCCCACCTGATGCTCTCCATCCAATCAAATTTCCGGCCATGACTCCATGAAGCGTCCCCACACACATCCTGAATTATCCGTCCAACTCGCTGCAATGGGAGGCGACTACAGACACGCAGAGGAACCCAGTGTCACTTTTTGGAGGAATTATCTTCAAGAATTTGAACCAAATTATGAGAAGCTCACTTTATTTTGATGTTTTCTGTAGACAAATTTATGTCTGTAACAAACAGTTTTAATGTCTTTTTCCAGACCTTGTCAAAAGTTTTATATTTGTTCTACATTTTCCTTCTTCAAACACTTTAATATTTATTTTTATTACCCCTTTTTTCTTGTTTCAATGATTCCATAGTTTCACATTCTTTTTATTGATTCCTTTGTTGTCACCAATTAAACGATTACTTTCAGTTTCTTTGTTAATCATCGTCTGTGGTCATAACCTAAGCTTCTTAACTGTTGATTTTTCTGATTGATTAGTTCATCAGTGGTGGACGCTGTTGACATTTCAGGATGCAAAATTAATCAAAACAATTTTGAGGCCATGATGACCTCAGGGAATTGGACTGACGACTTAATGACACCGTCTCCTTCCAACCGTCTAAGCAAGCCTCCAGATTAGAGCTGTGCCAAACATCAATTATAATCACTGTTATTTCAAATGATTGGCGTGAGATATTTAAAATGAGCGTATTGGGAAGAACGTGCATGAACCTGTTGTGAAGGAGCAAGCGGCCAAATGAGGACAAAAACACTAGTTTCAAAAATAAAGTTTTATTTTTCATAAAGAAGAAAATATATACAGAACTCAAGCCTCAAAATATGTCAAAAGAAACTCTGGATTTTAAACAGAATTAAACCAAACCAACTAAACTAAAACTACAACCTCTCCACCAGGACCAGAGAGCTGTCGAAGGACACCAGCGACAAGACTGTAGATCTGAAATGGGTTGTGTCCGAATTTCCCTCCGTAACCTTTAACGACTAAAGAGATATCTAGTGCCCTGGATTTTAAAGGTAATTCTGACACGATCCTCGCTGCTTTTCTATTGTTTTTCTAAACACCAAATATAACGTCACCGATTTCACAAACTCAAAATGGAAACAAAACAAACATTTGACGTTTATTTATGACTCCACTGTGTTCTGATGGTGAAAATGTGGATGGTTTATTCAAAAATTATATTTAAACACATTTTTTTTGTTTGAAACCGTTCGACCACAATGCATTGTGGTCTATATAATTGCTAATCCTGTGAGCATCGATGCACGCTAGTTTTTCGCAAAGACTTGGGAATTTTGAGTGCACTTGATTTTGGCATAAGTAGATTGAGAAAGCACTAGAAAATAGCGAACGTACTATCTAACGCACTATATAGTGATTGGGGGGGGGAATTCGGACACAACCAAAGACTGCAATTTAGGGAGCTAAATCTGAGGCATTTGAAACCCAAACAAAACAAACTGAAAAAAAATATTGGTGTTTAGCCAAAAAAAAAAAAGGTGAAATGTCAGAAACTTTTTGCTATTCTAACATAAACGTAGTTATTTTCAGCTTCAAATGTTATGTTTTAAGGTTAAACACTCAAAATTTCAATTTCTAAACTTTTTCTAAATTCTAAATTTCAAAATTTCAGTTCAAAACTTTTGGGCCCCATTGTAGCGTGTTGGGGTGGGGCTAACACGAAGGACCAATCAAAATCAATGAGGGCGGTAACTTCAGTCCCGGTGCATTCACCGACTCCCCGGTCAGAAAATGACTATTGTCTGTACAATCAAAGTCTGAAGTTGTCCCAAGACGGGTGTGAAAGGTAGAGTTTTATCATGTCCAAAACGCTTCTCTTCTACATCTGTTAAATACAGATGTAGAAAACATCCCTATGCTTGCATAAAATGGCTAAAACACTTTACAAGTGTCTCCTGTGGCCTAACGGCTAGCTTTAAAACCTACAGGCACCGTCATAGACATATTGAGCATCAATGAACCTCTTCATCCAAAACCAGCTGCATTACAATTACATGTACAAGGAATGACGCCACTGTTGGTAAATATGACCTCACTTCACAACCACAGTTGCCATCAGTCTTCAACCAGTGACAGACTTCAGACTAAAGAGAAACTGTATCCTTCAATTCTTGTGGTCATTTTCAGACTCAGGAGAGCGGTCATAGCCAGAGTAAAAGAAAAAGACTTTGTTCAAACAGAGACCCTCTACAAAGGAGGAGTGGATTTGATGTGCCTCATGTATTTTTTCTTTTGTCCTTTTTTAATCCACTTGCTCTGCTCCACATGTGTTGCCTCTTTCATCTACAGTGTCCCTCACTCTATCAGGTTTGCCTTTGTATCTCTAAGTGTCATTGTGTGTGCGTTTCTCCGTCTTTTTCTGCATACTTTTGCACTGTTCATTCCATCCTAGAAACTTATTCTGTCAGTATTTCCATCATCTCCACTCGGTGTACTCGACCCTCTGTGGTTTTCACTACGGTCTTCATTAAGTGGGTTAAGAAACAGTTCATTTCTATCAAAATTCGGTTTTGAACGTGTGGTACTTTATGATGTCCTCTCTGTGTATTGTGTGTAATTCAAATAGTTTAAAGCTGTCAGGCAGTCCTTTGAAAATCATAGTAACCAGAACATTATCTCCTGAAATCTCACAGGTGTTCCCCAACACTGCTCTTATCATAAAGTATATTATTGTCTCAACATTTTCCCTCTAATGTTAGCACATCATGTGCATTCTGACTCTCTCCAGATTACCCAGAATTCTCAGAGCTTTTCTCTCATCAGACACATCCATGAGCAATAGTGACAGGCTTTTAATGTTCAAACTTTAAATCATAAAAACAAACTTTTGTTTTTTTTTGGCAACTGTCACCACTTTGAGGTCATTAATGGGTTTTCCAAAAATGCTATTCTTTGATCTTGATAAATGTAAATGTCCAAACACTTTGACTCTCCAAAATGCATACTTGTTTTCATCTCCACTGCATCCTCGTTATCATGTTGTTATCACACTGTGAGCCACTATCCATGAATGCAAAACTCCATAAATAAAAGAAAATGTGTAAAGAACCTTTTTTGTTTCCCAATATGGAAATAACAGGACCTAAAGGTCACTGGGTGTTCATACAAATTACAAACATACAAATGTTAAAAAATAATCAATATTTATCAATTGTTTTTTTATTCGAACGTCATAAATGGATTATTTGTGATAATGTAATTTGATGATAATAAATAAGCACAAACATTTACTGCAATTATGTAAAAGGGTTTTCCTGATGATATTAAGTTATTGATTTTCTTTACTTAATATGCAATGATTAGCACCGAGTACTGGATTAATGTGATAATGTATTCCGACGATAATTTGAGTATTTTCATATCAAGAAAATGATGTGTGATCCATTAACATTTATATATATATATATATGTGTGTGCACATATACATGTACATACATATACACAAATATATAGACCTGCTAAAGTCTATTGATAAGCATTATTTTTTACCTAATGCGACATGTTTGTGTACTGTATGTACTACAGTAAAAATGTTTGATGATTATGAGTAATTACACTGCCAAGAAGACGGAATTATCTTCTGACATCTTTAATTTCTTCAATCTTTTCTAATCAATGTATTGATTGATCTCTGAAATGGGTGTGACCATTTTTTGAGTTTTTCCATTACATAGATACGGTTGATAATGGTGATCCGTTCCTGTGTTGTTGGTGGTTCCCATGGTGAACCATCTTTTAGTAATTGCTTTTTTTTCTCGCTGCCAGCAGGATGTTTAGGAGTTTATTGTCTGTTGGGCAAAAACCATCAAGAGTTCAGTTTCAAAGATTCAAACTTTCAAAAGAAAATGGAAAATCAATCATGAAAACCTTATGTAGGTGTTTGTACATTTCTGATCAATAGGTTTGAATAACTGAACAGCTCTAAATTATGTTAAAGTAATTTGCTCCAGTTTCTGCATGCAGCAGGAGTTTATAAGAGTTCACCTCAGGTAAGCCTGCCCTCATTTCCCATCATCTTTTTTTTTTTTTTACACTCTAGTTTACAGCCTCTCACACCCCCAAACTATCATTAGTGATGCAGCAAAAAAGGTGAGCAATATCAGAGCTATCCAGCTGTACAGTTACGATCCAGATTCCAGCTCAGACGAGGAAAACAAAAACGTTCATGGATCCATTTTTCTACAAGTGGATGCATCAGAATAAAGCAGAGCAGGAAGTTTGTGGCCCACAAATTGTAGCAGCTATGTCAATGGTCAAAGGTTTTTTCAAACTGCTTTTTTCCATCTGCTCCTGATTTACAAGGATTTGAAGATTGAAATACTCAGAAATTTAATTTTAATCTTAATTGTCTTCATTTATGTTGTTAGTCATTAGAAAAACGCAGTGGCGGGCCGTGCATTTCACACCTAGGCCTTCAGTAGTGCTCCATCTGAATCAATCCAACCCTCATTAACTATTTTATGGC
>NC_050521.1:1784848-1804882 GCF_002922805.2 Oryzias melastigma | reverse complement strand
TGAAGAGGGTCTTTAAAAACACATTAAAGCTGTTGGGGAATTTAAAAAAAAAAAAAAAGTCCTAGACTACTTATTTGCTGTTATTCAATGGACTTTGACAAAAAAAATAATCAAAAATTAAATTCATGTGTTGCTTAAGTAATCCAACTATTCAAATATGAAATATGCTGGTGTTTATCCATCTTGGTTGGTCATTTTGCTCTCTCTGCTGCCCTCTCCTGTCTGTTCTGTGCTGCTGCTCCACTGATGCTTTTCCTCTGCTGGAGCTTGGAGTTGTTCTGGGGAGTTCAACTACCTTCAAGCCACCAACCTGCTCAACTTGTCAGTCTAGAATACTCCAACCACAACCTGCCAGTCTGTCAGCTAGTGGTTTTAGATCCACATCTGATTTTTCGCCTGATCCTAACTCTGAACCTTTGATCCTCCAGCATCTTCTAGTTCTGTCTAATGTTCAATAAACTTCTCTATGGATTCTCATCAGTCACTTTTTAAGGACAGTATCAGCCTCTCTTAAGAAAAGTTGCGTTCTATGAAGCTGGAAGCCCAGATTTTTTTATTTTTTTTTTTAAAGGGGCCGATGGTTTAACATTTAGTCTGTGAGAACACTTCCACAGTTTGTGTATTTGTGACAAACTTGTTGGGCTTCTGTGAATCACGTTTCTTCACATAGAACCATGAACTGTCATATAGAATTGAGTTCATCTGCTTGAAGTTTTTCCTGCATAAAACTTTCATTAGTACACACTGTCTGGCAGAGTCCATCAGTGAACCAAGAGTTAACATTTGGAGTCTGGGTATTTTAGATCAATGACTGTGTGTTCTAACACCTGTGAGGATCTGAAATTGAAGTCAGTGGACTCCTTAAGGCAGGTACCAATCCAAATTGCACAGCAACATAGAATAATCTACTTAATCGCGCATATTTCATGTTCTAAACTCAGTGTTTCTAAGACCGATTCTGGGCCCCACATACAACATTGGTGGTCATTTAACGTGGGAGACACAGAGTTTGTCATGATGTATGGTCGGCGACTCTTTTCATTCACAAAAGTGCAAACCGTTTGAATATTGATCATGAAGCAGAAAATAAGTAAACTGGTTTGTGCCCGGCTGGAATTTTATGACACTAAAGTCTTTCCCATGTTGGAATAGAGATGTGAAAGAAAAAGCCTGGGATTAGCACCACTTTGACAGTCCGCACCAAGTCTCTTCCAACTGTAGGGGGCAGACGTGTGCTAGTGCAACAGTAGAAAAAGAAACAGAAGAAGGTTTTTCCTGCTTGTCCAGTGTGAACACCATTGACCAGGAGTGTTGAACTCACCCGCACAGGGGGCCAAAACCCAAAACACATCTTAGGTCGCAGGTTGAACAAGAAACTTTTATTGAACAAACTAAAGTATTAAAACTTTAAAAACGTAACTTTAACATAAATGTGACAAAAACTGGAATATTTCTACAGAATAAATCAACTTAAACCTTAAATACCTTTTAATAGTTTGCTCTCTACAATAATATATTCTTTCAAAATTATGCAAATTAGAAATAAGGTAAATGTTCGAAGAATAAAGCTTCTAATTTCTTTACTTTTATTTCATTTTATTAAAAAAACTTATAAATATCCCAAAAGATTTGCCCTCCATTAAATGCATTGTGTCAAAACTATACATATATGAACATGCAGCTGAACAAAACAAACAAAAAATGGAAATAAAAATAAAATTTGTGCTTTTTAACAAAAACAAATATTTTTTTTTTTTGTTCTCGACTCATTGTATCAGAGCTGGACTCCTTGCATTGTTTTTTATACCAGGTTCATTTCTGTTTGGTGTGTGAGGTCCTCTGTGTTTCCTTGGGCAATGTCTCAGAGTGATTTGAATTTTAAAAACATGTTATTGGGAAAATATGTATTTTAGGTTTTAATAAAACATTAAACTATACCTTTTTAGTTTTGCTAATTTTATGCAACACCAACAGCAAAAAACATCCTAGAAACCTCTATTCGTTCATAAACAAATGATCTATTGTTTATTAGTAAATCAAAAGGTGAGGCTGTTGTCCTGCCTTCATCAGCATCTGTCTTTTCAGTGCAGCTTTATGTCAAATTATGTCCACCAACACAAAGATATTTTTCCCCAAAAATGTAGAATCTAAAACGCCCACTTGGGAAGGAAATTACCTATTCTGGCAACACGGGCAGCCGACGAACTGTATGATGGGATTGGTAGATAATTTTATAGTGATGGTCAGAGACACATTGGGCCAGCTGTCAGATTTGGCAGCTCAAGGAATTGTGGGATATCGTTTTTTGGGGGGGGGTCAGGGTTTAAGTGTGTGTGTTTTGTTGTCTAGCTGTTTTACTCTGTTTATCCTGTTTTTATTTTATTCTGTTATGTTTCTTTCTTTCTGCATCATGAGTGAGAAGATGATACCCTCAAGGTTCAAACACAGAGTTTTAATAAAAGAAATCCAGAAGTTGTACTAACTGATCTATCAGCCTCTATAGCTTTGCTTCAATATTTTAGCAAGATGACATCAGGCCGTTGATAACAGTAGAATAAAAGGATCTGGAGGGGCAGATATAGCATTTACCGTGTTCTTGGACGTGCGTGATTGAACCAGGAGGAACAGAAGGACAAACTGGGATGAAGATCCATTAGGAGGCAATCTGGAGATTTTACCGGTCAGCAGAACTCTGGCTAAGAAATTCAACTGAACACAAAGACAACCAGCTAGCAGCAACACATTGTTTTTTACTTCACCCACAAAACTAGCAGTACCTCACACAGAATACACACAAACAATCTGTTCGTTCTGCAGCTTTTTAGACCCTTTTCATGAGACGTCAAACAAAACAGCGAGTGTGCAGAGCGACTTCCGCTTTATATATTATGTCTATGGCTTAGAACGACAAAGCTGACTGCTGAACGCCGTTTAAAGTCCCTCTATGATTTAAAAAAAATGTTCCAAGTAGTGTTTTAATTATGATTATGAAGTTTTTAACCAAAATCCCAAAACCTAAATGTCTTAAAGATATTTTTCATGTTGATCTGAAGCCTCCGTCTGCAGTATCTCCTCTGAGGGGGCGTGGCTTTTGTAGCTGAGCGGAGCTGCTCCGAGTCAGCTCCAAAGCTGCGTTCAGCTGTGTCGTCCTAAACCTGAACACCTGAAGTAACCATCCGCATTTTCAGCCCTGTCACCATTTTGTCTGACATCACCGTGAAAAGGGTCCATTATCTGCTGTACTGTTGCAGTCAGAGGGCGGAGAGTTTCCACCGAACCAAATAAAAAGTGTGACCACAAGAAGCTCCGCCTCACCTCACTGATAAGAATCGCAGTCAGCTGTGCCCTTATTTCCCATGGTGCAGCAGAAAAAGAAAAGATGATGACAGCTGATAACCACTATGTGGCAGAGGAACTGAAGAGAAGATGTCTGCTGATGCTGGAAATAAACACGCTCACACAAACTAATTAAATCACCAACGTGGCTGAAGAAGGGCTTGGAAAACCCTCAAAACAACTTAAGCAGGAAAGAACCAGGACTAAAACTGTTTTCACTAAACAAACTGATTTCCTGAGCAGGAGAGCTCCATAAGAGGAGTTCAGAAAGGTCACAAGTTAGTGAAGCTAATGATGATTCCAGATTGAGTCAAAACAACCTGAGACTCTATATGTTGAAAAAGCACAAAAAGGTCCAGAAAGACAGAAATATTCAGTTTTTAGTGAACAATTTGATCAATGAAACAATGTGCAGGAATTTCTGCATGTACCTTTATTAAGTAATTCTCCATAAACAACTTAAAGGTAAAAACTCAGATCATCACTGGAACGCAAATGAATGTTGGATACATTCAACTGCAAAAACCTGCATACATTTATATTCAAAAAATCAAGTTAACATGGGGATTTTATATTTACTATTTTTTAAGTGCAACAAATGTTCTGACAAAGTAAAGGCGAGCTTTGCTCCATTTCTAAAAAGTTTCTGATAGGTAAACTTTTAGTTACTCTGAAGGGAAAAAAAGGCTGAAAATCCCCCTTGAAGATGAAGCCAAAGATCTTTAGGCAACAAACTTGTTTTTGGTTGTGGAGCTGCTCTTTGTAGCCGTGTCCGCGTGCGACTGGTAACCGATGATCACTTTGGGTGGAACGCCAAGCCTCTCCTTATACACCCGACTAGGGAAGAAAAGGAAATGTAAGTAAGGGGATGAATAGTGAAAACATCGGATTAAGCTAATTTTACACTACAAAGTAATCTTTCCATAATCCTTATTAAAATTACAACTGTACAGCTGAACTGCAGGAAACCACAGAGCTTTTACAAAAGATTTCCATTGAAAGTTTTTCCATTTGCAAATAGGAAAAATGTTAAAACATCTTAATATCTGGAGAAAAGCATTTCAATTGATAAAAAACAAAAAGTCACAGATCAACCAGAATCACTGGAATTCATTACAACATGAATACAAAGGAACTGTTACTACATGTTTGCTTTTCTTTTGAGACATGAGCATTGACTGTAAAAATACTGGACTTCTCGAGCCATGAGGCCCCCCATTGGAAATGCATTACCTCCTCTCCTCGTGAAAGTAGCCCACCGCTTTCACCGTCAATTCCTGAAACGGCTATCGACATATTGCAAACGTCTGCAACCCATCTTGGTCTGAGTCTCTGTGAGTCATAGCTGAGTCATGAATCTACAGGAAGTACTGTCATCAATCTGGAGTGAGTTTATTGTGAGTGTCCGCCTCTTTCCACGCCTCTACCACGAGACCGCGGGATGTAAACAGCTTCTACTTTAATAACGGCGGAGAATTGTACAAGTCATTGAGGGAGAACCATTCCAACATTTGATTCTGTCAGCGGTCCTTTTAGATTTACTTACATTTATTCCTTTTTGTCGAGATAAAAGGAGTATTTCGGTGACGCTGCTGCAGAGCTACTTTGGTATTTACTAAGATTCTTTAGGCTATTTTGGAGTTTAGCCAATAGTTCAGCTTCATACTCGCTGTTTTGGCTAATTTAGGCTTTTCTTATTAGATCTTTAGGCTGTTTTGCGGTTAGGTTAATATTTACATGCTAGCTGTTTTGGCTGAGTTAGGCTTTTTTCGGCTAATTTAGCAATTAGCTAATATTTTAGCTGGCTATCAGCTTCAGTCATTTCAGCTATCAGCACTAGCATCTTCAGCGGTTAAATTCAGCTCATAGCATTCACACTAGCATTATTGCAGCTAATGATGCATCTAGTTCATAATTATGTTAGAAAGTTAAGTTTTTAAAGTTTTAAAAATTTTGTCTTAAAGTGTTCAATAAATGTTTATCCTGTTCAGTCTGCAATCTGAGGTGTGTTTTGGATTTTGACCCCTCGTGCGATTGAGTTCGACACCCCTGATTTACATCAAGCAAGCTCAAGACCAGACGGATATCATGACTTCACACAGCAACCAAACAAATCCTCCTTTGAGGTCCTAAATGATATGAAGAGCCAAGAGTTTTTTCAAGATGTTGGATTTCAGCAGGAGAATAAAAAAAAACAAAATAAGACAGAAACTGGACATTGAGAACCCAGGAGGTGTTGTGGACACAGACTGAGGTCTTCTTCAGTCTTTTTATGGACCCAGCTCAACCAGAGGGAGACTTAAGTCTGTCAATCTAAGCTCCAATATTTGTCACCCAACTTGGTGTGTGAAATGTGTTCACTACTATTTTCTGTTGATCGTTTGTGTGTTTTTTCTATGGAAACTAAACATTTAAAAGTGACTTTCTAACTGTGGAGTGCACAGAACATTTCCTTCATTTTCATCAGAATTCTTGAGTTCAGCTCACCCAATCTGTGTGATGGCCTCTTTGTTTTCACAGTTTGTGGTCCAGATTGCTATTTTATCTCCTTTGGCTCTGATGTTGATGACGGCTCCACAAACATCGTCGCTGTGATCATCAAAGGCTTCCCCCACAAGACACAAAAGCTGAGAGCACAAAGAGGGAATCAGGACTCATCATTTTACCAGTGAGGCCTGACAGACGGTGAACACAGAAACTATGAATGACAATGAGCGGTTTCTAGTAAGGGCAGCAACTTTTCCCATTGAATGTACTATTCTTATGCATTTCTGATTGGCTTTAGTGCAACTTAGAAATGAAAACCCCTGGTGATGCCTGGTCGTACCGTCTCCAACCAGAATCGGTCCAGATCCATTTTCCGTTGCTGTTTGGACAGAGTGATGAGCCAGCGGCCCCCGCGGCGGTTCCTTTCATCCTCCCACATGGGTTCAATCCCATCCTGTTGGAGAAAAACTTCATGCTGACAATGCAAAAAACATTCATGTACAACGCCTACATACATATGTGAGGAAAAAGTAAACCAAAGCAAGATGTTCTAAAGCTTAAAGCTGTTCCGCCCAGAACAAGAGGCTTTAGGGAAATGTCTGTAGTGAAGAGAATCTTACAGTTTCTTTCACAACAAAACACTTCTCTCAACATATTCATCAAATGTTTGCCCTGAGAAATGCAGTTCCATTTTTGCTGAGTCTCAAAACTAAATGATAAAATCTGTCAATAATAGGGTAATGACAGTGATCCGTATGATCACTAGCCACGGTTCGGACCACACATGTACCGCGGATGAAGTACTTTATATGTTTTCTCAAATATGTGTTTTAAAGTTTTTCAAAAAAGTAATTTTAGGCTTTTATCTTGTTGTTTTCTCCCGTTTATTTTTTTACTTTTACTGATCCGAAAATATGATCCGAACCTTGACCCAAAATGTGACATGATCCGACCCGTGTGTTTTGTGATCCGTTACATTCCTAGTCATTACCCGAGAGAATCTGGCCACAGAGAAAAAATATGGCGCTAGAATATTAATAGCCCAAAGTCCATCCCCCTGCTGGAGCTGGCCGCAGAGAAAAAAAAAAAAAAAGGCGGCCGAAATCATTGGCAGGAAGTCCTCACTTCAAGCCCGATTGGAGCCCGGTTTTAAGCTTTTGACCTTTTTCACTTTGACATATCATTACTGCTTACATGATCAGCTGATTCACTTGGGCCGGGTTGATAAAATCGATTTAAGCTCAGCAAATCAATAACTGATTCATAAAAACATGGATCGATTTAGCACATAAAACTAAAGTTTAATGAAATCTCCCATAGGACAGCTAATACTAACGCTCGGTCGAAAAACATACATTGCTGACTAAATGAACATCTATACACACAGGAATGAATTTTCCAAACTCTTAATATTTTTTAAAGTAACCATTTGTGGTCTAAAACTGTTTTTTTGCTCATACTTTCTTTCTCTTCTGTAATAAAGTGTAATGCTATAACACGATCGCCACCTAGTGTCCAAACTGAAACGTCCTCCAGGAGAAGCAGAACAATGTTTACAATGTTAATGATCTGAACATTTTAGTTAGAACTTCTCCTTTAGAGAATCCATGTAACTCTGGATGATATTAACAATCTCATTATTTCATTAATACATTTACAGTATGTGAACTGGATAAGACATATATAATTATTATTGAATATAAATATATTCAAAACAAATAGATTTCTAATGTATTTCTAATCAAATTTGTATAAATGTGTAAACTCAAAATTGAATTGAATTTAAGAATCGAAAGAATTAAAAAAAAATTGAATCAAATCGACCCCGGTTCTTGTGAATTGAATAATTTCTGGAAACTATAATCAATACTTTGCACTGTTTATCTATGCTTGTTTTAAATTAAAATCTTTTTACTGTCTTTTAATTTTATTTTAATGATCACTTTTTTACTATTTATTTTGATTGTTTCTTTTAATGTTTTATGTAAAGCACTTTGAATTGTCTCTGTACATGAAATGTGCTATACAAATAAACTTGCCTTGCCTTTGATTTATAAAGAAAAAGCTGCATTTTTGTGGCTTTTTCTACGGAAGTAAACAGGTGTAGAAATACAAATACAAATTTGAACACTTGTTAATATTGACTAAAACACATAACGTTCTCTGTCCCATTTGAAGCACCTCTTGCACAATAAACTGCTAGCTAGACAGTTTCAGTTTATTCGCATTTAAAAGCTAATAGTTCTGAAAAGTTTTCAAAGTAAAATTTAGGACATTTCTGCTTACGCAACCGGCAAAAGTTGCAAAATTTCCACTTTCGGCTAGAGATTGTTTCTGGCACCATCTTGCATGTGACCAGAGGTCCTTCTCATTACCAGGTAAAAGGTAAGAATGTACAGATTGCTTTACTACCACGATCTTAACCTGATTGTTTTAAATCTCTCTATTTGATCAAAATAAACCCATCAGATTCAAAATAAAGTATCAGCTAGACTCAACCTTTCCAAGTGTAACATCATTCAAACTGTAAACATGCAATGACAGATCTTCACTAAGAATTAAGAGAACATCCATCAACTTTACACATGAAGGCCAAACTTAATGTCGCAGTAAACTGAAATGTCCTACCTTAAACAGAGAGTAGTCACAGCCAGACATCAAGTTACTTGACAGTTGAATATGATTGTATAACCTAAAAGGAAGACATGCGAGTAGAGCTTTACAATACATGAACATCCATGGGTCCTGAACGTATCAGAATGGTGATATTTGTTAGACTGCAGGAGAAAAGGAGCAGACTATTTCCTGGTGAAGAAAGGGAGCAGACTATTTCCTGATAGAACACATGAGGGACGAATTAGAAGAACTGGTTTGAACATGGATCATTGAGCGATGGCAGAAAGGTACACATAAAGAGAATTTCTGATGAGATGAATGATGCTTTAGAGAGAACAGAAACATTCACAGACAGTGCTGATAAGAACAACATTCTCATCATATCAATAAATCTTGAAATGTTCTTCTGGTGTTGTCCATATTTTTTGACTGAATTTTACCACAAAATGAACCCATTAGCCATCACCATTCTGTCAGTGCCAAATTTTGAGGATAAACACCTGAGCTGCACTTTATGTGCATCAATTATTAAAAAAAAAAAGTATGTTTTTTTCATGGGTGACATGTTGTCGTCATGAAATGAAAGGCGGACCCACAGAGATCAAGTCGTTTTACGATGAAAAGAGTCTGCAAAAATAACTAATATTTAATAAATTATTTGTTTTTCAGCGTTCTTAATGATCATGTATATGGATATAATTTACTCTGAAAAACTTGGTATGGCCCCTTTAAGAGGTCTGACACAGATCAGTTAGACTCACCTAACCAACCTGTCACCTGAATTGAAGACACCTGTTTGATCTGATCACCTGTAGAAAAGACACCTATCCACAGAATCATCCGTCAGCTCAGTGATTTAAACATTTCCACCTTGTCTTTTCAATGCTTTCTGCCATTATGCTTTTCTGATTTGTTGATTAGGAGAGCACTACTCCTATTCCCCTGTACAGTTGTTTGTATTTTAAGATTTAGGTCACTTTTACTAACACCTGTGGGGGGCAGCATTACACACATTAGTGTACAGCCTGCTGGAAAATATTAGAAGAAGAATCCTCCATCAGTCAGACTCCAAACTCTCCAACATGGAAAGACTAAAGAGCTTTCAGTGGATTTCTATTACTTTTTTTGCATGACAAAACTCCACGCAGAAATAAGACATCCCCACTTTTAGGAATGCCTGTTTAGTGCGTTCCTGGCCACACATGCATGGTGTGTTTGTAGTTTAACATCCAGCAACACTGCAAGCTATAAAGTTGTACTCACGCCCAGAAATCCTCAACTGTGTCAAATGTAGAGATGAGGCGAAGGTTGGCCTGCCAGGTTTTGCTTTTGTCATTCTTGAAAAACCAAAGAGTCCACCTGCAAAAGCAAACACGTTCTTTATTTTGCAGTTTTACTCTGGGGGGCATGACCTGATAAATGGATTACATACGTACTGTACAGGAAAAATTAGTTTTTTCAAAAGTAATTCAAAGAATAGAGTTTCTCAATGTGATTAGGACTTTAATTTTAAAAAATTGGCACAAATCTCTAAAGAAATGCTCCAAACCTGTTTTTACGGTGCACAGAAGTGCAAATCACATCACGTAACATGACACCAAAACAAGGTAAAGATCCTAACCACAATTAAAAACCCAAAACAAATATATATATAAAATGTTACGTTTTATAGAAACCAAAAAGTAAAACATTTCAGAAAACAAAATACATATACATTTCCATAAAATAAAATGAAATGTTAGACAAATAAAACACAATGAGAAACTGGAAAAGGTACTTTGGGACATCACTGATTGGATGATGATCTGCAGAATCACTTTGTGTCAGATATGGTATCTTTCAGTTGAAATGATCATCATCCGATCCGTGATGTTGAGTGATTTGTTGATGTGATTTGCATTTCAGGGCCACCGTATGTTCAAACCAGTCCACCAGGGGCCTGTTTCAAGAAACAGGTTCAACAAATTCAGAGTTCAAAGCTGAACTCTGAGTTCATTGACTCAACATTTGCAAATTCAGAGTTTTCGGTTGCAGAACGGCTGAAAAGAGATGATCCAATCAACTTTGAGTCAGATTTGAAAGTGTAAAAAGATGGAGCTCAGTTGTCTCTTTGCATCAGGGCTGCAGGATAGCGGCTTTGGGGTGGAAGGTCTTACCTGTTCTGTAAGGGATGTTTGAGATAAGCTTGAGGATTCCCCATCTTTCCATTGCTTATTTCACTTTTTTCCTCAAGGTTTCCAGGAATAGAAGTGGACACCTATAAAGGAAAACGAAACAAAAAAATAAAAAAAAATAATTGCTTCTAGTGCAATAAATTGACTAAAAGGACAACAGGGGTTTGAAGTTACCCAAATCATAGATTAGGCCTGATATTTCTAAACTTTGGATCAGGATTACAGCAATCAGGATTATCAAATCCTCTGATCTGACTTCACGGAGGAGATTTTTATACTGGAATTTCAAAACATTGGTAGATCAGATCAAATTCGTTCAGATCTAGTCAGACGGGGATTTCCATATCCGTCCCACTCACAGAATCAGAGAAACAAGGCGGAGCTTTCTCCTGGACAGAGGAAGAGTCTGCTGGACACTAGCGACCAAGAACAAGTAATATTTTGATCTATGATGATCATTTTTTACATTTGGCAATATTATACTATTTCATAGTTATAAGTTTCATCATGGGAATGCAAAAAAAATAAATAAAAAAAACTTAGGACCCTACACAATCAAGCTGGGACCGATTCATTCTAAGTGGGGCATTTAATTATGAATATAATAGGCAAAAAAGTTCATAGGCAAAAACAGCTAAATGTGCCATTGTTTATTTATGATTTTAAAATCACATTACTAAAACAAAGTAAGTTGTTTTCTCTCTTTGCATGAGTTTAAAATGCTAAACTGCTCCAAAATGACAAGTGTTTTTAGACTGTAAACAGAAAATATGTAAATATTTCTCTCTTCTGGTATAAGCAGACGTCTTAGCTAAAACCTCATACCTTTCATGTATTATTAAAACAGAATCATAGTAAAATTAATCGAGTTTAGGCGGTAATTGACCGTAAAAATCCTAACTTGGAAGTCATGCTCGTACTTTGCGCGCTCCCGCGGAGGAGCGTGACAGGTTCAGCAGGAGGTGAAATTAGATGCAACAGCGGCGGTGTGTCGGGATAAATATATACATGTCAATGGTCGTGACCAATGTTTTTGTGAACGCACAGAATAAAAAATATTTAAATATTTTTGATTAAGACATGACGTTGCGTCATTTAAGTTACGAATCCGTCTAACTTTCCCGAAGTTAAAGGGTCGAAAATCCTCGTAACTCCACCAAAAGTGTCGCCAATTTATTGGGTATCGTCCGCGTATGAAGTTGCGGCTGAGGAAAATGTTTCTATCAAACAATTCAGCTGAGAAAAATCAATGCTTACCACTACGGCGGTCGCCATCTTCTGGAATTCACGCAGAGATTTTGCGTCCGCTAAATTAGCTAATTGCGGCTCGTCAATACGCATGCGCAGAAGATTGATGACAAAGCAGAAAACGAGAAACTTCGACAGATTTCGTTTGTGACATTTTGATTGGATAACTTTTCAATTCGTATGGCTATTTATTAACATGTATTTTTTTCCGTTAAAATTGAAGAATATGTAACAGTATTTGATGCAACACCAACCAAACTACTGCAACTTTTTAAAGGAAATAATACTGACCCATTTGTTAGACTCTGATTGGTTCATACTAATCCAAACAAGTAAGAATTCATTCATTCAATAATTCACTCATCAGGCTGTTATTTATTTTCTTATTAGATCTTCTTATTTAACTCTATTCAATGCAACTAAAAGTTTTCTCTGAACTGACTCTCAGGCCACCTGAACTTCATGATATTGTACTTATTTTCATTGAGACAATAATAATGAAAATCTCTAATTCTAGCAACATTTAAAAGCATCACTTAATGTTATAATGTTCTGAGACGTAAAAAAAAAAAGTCTCACATCTGATTTGTGCAGTTTTGTGTGTGCGTAACAAGAGATTTGTTTGTAATTTTTAAAGATTTGTGTCATTTAGTTTCATGTTGTTGTAATTTTATTGTGTGCATGTGTAAATTGTATTTTTTTTTAATTTCATAATTTTTGTACTGATGCACAAAATAGATTGTATCTGTTAAAGAACTACAAACACAAAGCCAAAATCACGACAAATCAAAAAATTTTTTTTTACTTATTTTGTCACAGTTTTGTCCCAGTCGGGGGGGATGAACATTTGTACTCCCCCCAAAGGGGAACAAGAAAAAAATGTTTGAGAACTGCTCTAAGGTATGGATAGTACTGGCTGCACGTCTCAATTAGTGCTGCCACCGATTATTTTAATAGTCGACTAATCAGATTTCTTCCAATTAGTCGACAAATCGGGTCATGTGCAAACTGGATGTAAAGCACACATCTTAACCATCATTAGCTTAAACTAAATAAAAACTAGATATATAGCATAACCTGTGATAATGCTAGTGTGAATGCTGTAAGCTGAATTTGACTGCGGGAGATGCTGAAATTGATAGCTAAATACACTGAAGTTGATAGCCAGCTAAAATATTAGTTAAATTCCAAATTAGCCTAAAAAACTGAAAAAAGAGGAGAGACTCTGCAGGTCTGCTTCAGGAGGCGCTGCATATTAAAAACGAGTCCATCTTATGATACAAGAAACATTTATTTTAAATGACAGAGGGAGACATGAGAACAAAGAGACAGTCCAGGTGGAAGCAGAGCGTCCATGGATGACGGCATCCTCATCCTCCCCTGCTGCCGGCGGCGTGCTGCTCTACTGAAGACCATTCCTCACTTTGTACTCGTGCACGTCTGTGCTGTGCTGCTTGAAAAGCTGTGAACAACAAGCTTCATGTTAGTCACAGAAAACGGCGGGTTTCAAACCAAACTCACAAATTCTTTTCAAAAGTCAAACTGGAAATGTTGCAGTTCCTCGTATGACCACAGGAGGCACCAAACCCAATTTAAACCAGCAGTTTTTTACTGTATATTTTACTAAATATCTATTACTATATATCTAGTTCATAATAATGTTAACAAGTTACAGTTTTAAAGTTTTAAAAAATTTAGTTTTCGATTTAATTTGACACCCCTGCTCTACGGCACAGAAGAATGTGACTTCCAGACTGGTTTCACTGGGACAAAAGAGGATCTCTGATCATCACAGGAGAGATCATCTACAGATGATAGGATTGTTAGGAATCAAAGATTCAGAAAACCTTTCGGTATGTTTGGAAAATATGAAAGTACAGCTGCTCAGTGAATCCATAAACGGAGCTCATGGATGGAATGCAGCTGAAGCAAGTTGAGCCTCTGGATCTGCAGGGAAGAAGCTCACAATTTTACTACAGAGTTAAAGTGTGAATATATATAATTTACCCAGTTTTCTTTATAAAATAAATGAATGTATATTGGAGATGTGGTGGAGCGTGTGGACACCATAAAGATCCCAGGTCTCCACATTTTCTCCTGATCTTTCATGAGCTGAAATAATCTCACTCCTGGAGAAGAAGCCCCAAGAATATGGAGAAAAATAAGTGATTTGTGCGTAACTTAGGATTTGTGTGTGTGTATACTTGATTTGTGCATTATGAAGAAACACACTTGCTCGCTTTGGACTGGTATTCTACCCGCTGATTGAGTCACTGAAATAGTCATGTGCCCTAAGCTGAGTTCCTGATTGGCAGATGAGATGCAGCGACCTGTCTGTCTTCTGGTGTTTACAATATTTACAATTTGTGCCTCATTGCTCAAATCGAACTGTTGGCGCCAGTCGCTCAAATTGAACCGAGGGACTTAAATTTGCCTCAGAGCGCACCTGTACCATTGATTAACTTTGCAGCTGGCCGCCTCTGCTGCACGAATCGCGTTTGGTGTGAATGTACCTTTAGATGTGAAAAGAGTCTCACCACAGATTTTTGCATAACTGATTTTGTGTGTATTCTTTTACATTTTTATAATTTTTGTACTCATGCACAAAATGCATTAGATGAGTTACAAATCAAGAACTATTCACACACAAATCCGAAGTTATACACAAATCAGGAATTACGTACGCATAAATCAGGGTGATACTTATTTCTTCCCATACAACAATGACTTCCATCTCAGCTGCTCACAAGCACACCCTCAATCCAGAGCATCCGTCGGCTTCTGAACACCAGAGATCTGTAAATCTGGGCCGGATGGTAAGCACAGCATGGGGCATGGTGAGCTGCAGTCCACCAGATCCCTGCACTACACAGCACCTCATGTACACGTGAATGATTCACTGGATTACTGGACCATGCACGTGTGAACACTTCATCCAGGAGACACTTCTGAAAAATGATGCAGACAGTACCCTGGGCTCATTGATCAGCTGTGAGGCTTGAACTTACCAAAGCCCAGAGGAGGGCGGAGCTCCCGAAGGCCAGGCCCACCCGCAACCAGTTGGGGTTCCTGGTGTCAGTCTTAGAGCTTGTGAACGCAGATCTGGATCCAACTGAGATCAGAATCAGGGAGTAGCAGACAGAAGACATTAAAGGTTTTTCTCCTAAACATAACATTGATTTAGCGTTTGTTTATAAGGTTGCAGAGTTTACTGCTGAGCCTCAGTGCTCCACAGACACCTGTCAGTCATATCCCTGATCAGTTCTGACCCGGTTCTGATCTGGGTGAGGGTGTTTCTGAAGAACCCAGAACTAGAAACTCGTCAGGTGAAATCCTCAATCTTAAAAGCTGCGGTTTCAGAAACGTGTGCGGAGTTTAAAGGCGCTAATCTGAGCTGTTTTAGCCCAGAATCCACAGACAGCGCTCCCACATGCTAAGCTAGGCTAAGCTAAGGTCAGGTTGAACGGAAGCGCTTCAATGTAAATATTCAAACCGCAGGCACGCGCACCCCGCTCCCGCTGGTACTCTGTGGTTACAAGTCTTACCTCTGCTAACGAATCCAACCCGTGACAATAACCGGGACAAAGTCATCGTTGCTGAACAACCGTTCAATCCGCTGCACAGAATCGATTACATCACCTGCAGGCCCGACTTACAGAGCGCCGATCCAGTACCCGATCCCCTTTCCCTAACCACGCCCTAATCACGCGCACATGTATTACGTGACTTCCTTTTGCACCATTTTTTTCTAAAACTTTATTACTCGCGCTGGTTGACAGTTTTAACACGATTTGCGGCAGCTGGGTGATGGGGTAGCCCATTGTGTCATTTATTTATTTATTTAGTTTTAATAACTTTATTTTCAAAACTGAAGACATGGAACAAAAAAGAAACACAACATACTGGGGATTGTAAATAAAGTTATAATAAGATGTTATGTTTTACAAAGGAATCATGAAATGTTTAAATGTTAGATTAAAAAATCGAATCTAATTAATATCAATAATAACAAGGATCTCAAAGTGAAATATGTATGTCATAAATCTAATAAAAATAACATTTTACATAAATTTGATCAAGATAAACTAAATATATTTAGAATTTGATATATAAAATTCCTATTTATTCTTAATGTAAAGAAACTCATTGTGAAATACTAAATTATATGTATCTATCTTTAAGATTATGGTTTAATATGAATGATAGTATGTGACGTGTGCATTCTGTGAAAAATAAATAGAAACCACACAGCTCTTAATTTATTTTATTTTTGTCCCAAATACAAATATTTTAGGAAGAACCACATACTGTAATTGGCAGGGAGAGATTTTCCCATAACATTTCCATCAAAGCCCATCATATTTGACATCATATTAGAAAATAAATGAGAAGAAATGTCATCCTATAAAAGTAATCCTTTGTCACAAATATAAATGTTTAAAGACTCCTCCAAAATGTAGAATATTGACCACAAATTCAAACTATATTTAGAATTTCTGAAGCTCCTCAAGGAACCAAAAATAAGAACAATGTATGATGAACTAAAACTTCCCTCTTGTGGTAATGCGAAAACATTTTTTGTTCTTTCCCATAGGAAAAATCTGTTGCTCAAATGTGGCTCAAGCTCGTCTCCTGAGATCAGTTTGAGCATCTCATCTTTGTATCATTCTGTGATGATTTGTGTCTCAAATCTTGCTCCTAAGGGACCCTTAGGAGCAAGAGTTAAGCAAAGACATCAACGAGACAAATGAGCTTGAATTGAGATAAGCTTTTTGAACAAGACTTAAGAAGTGGGAGAAACAAAAGAGATCTCATAATAGTCTCCCTCTGATCTAAACTGTCTCAGCTATTTTAAAGAAGGATTAAGGAGAAAAGGATGAGACAAATCTGAGAAAGATTAGCTCTAAAAGAGATCTCATTATTGTCTGTTTCATGTCTCTTTCATTTCTCTTGAATGTCTCACCAAAGCCATTAATGAGAACGATTTGAGAAACAGTAAACGCAACACTAAATATGTAAATGTTACATTTTATTTGGGATTTGACCAGCACCATCAGTACAACATTTGTATTGGGATAATAGCATTAGACTCTTTACATTTTTTAAACAAAATACAGAAATATAAAACATAAATGAGATACAACAATAAATTAAATACAAGCTCTGACATTGTTTACTAACCCCCTTGTTGAAAAGTCGGTTTTAACAAAACTATTTTTTTTAATAATTTAAAGGTACTTTAACCCTTGTGCTCTCTTATGGGGTCAAGATGACCCTACCATTACATTGATGTGTGATCTCTCCCATAACAAATGTGGACAGGATCTTATGTCAGCCACGGACAACTGACAAGATTAAAAATCCTTGGAAAAAAAACTTCAGCGCGCTGTCTTGTGGGGTCCAGATGACCCCACTTTTAATGTAAACATATCCAGGATAGCACAAGAGTTAAGACCACCAGGCTTCTTAATGAACTATTTTGGGTAAAACCAGAAATACATTCACAAAATTGTGTCATATTATACCCGGAGATCCAAATTTTTCAAACTTTTTTCATGTAATTGCATTAAGTACATGAACTGTGGCGTATTCAATGTGGCCGACGTGGTGATAATGAATACTTCTAGATTCTAAACAACAAACACACTGACAGCACTGCTGAGGTACAAGGAAGAATCTCACTTGGCTTTGAAACGACAGAACTTACATGCTTCCAAATCCTAGAACACACTTGGCAGGAACTGTATTAAAACTCATGGTCCACGAAAATTAAAAACAAAAAATAAATAAAGGATGAAAGAGTAACCAGTCCACATACTGTAGATCATAGCAGTGGCCTACTGCTTAGAACCTGCTCTGGCCGTACATTTGCTGACAAACGCTTTCTTGAGCTTGACCTCCACAATTTTTCCCAACCAGGTGGAGTGGCACATCTCAGGACACAAGCTGTAAAACAAGAACATTAAAATCTAGTATGAGTAAAATGACAATAGATGGCATATAACAAATATAATACTTCGAGATGCAAGCAAATTATAGTTTTATTAGATCAGCTGCATAATGTTGCCATGAGATTTGATTTACATGTCATCCGATGAGTCAAAATAATCATTTCTGGCATCTAAAAACAGCCAGAATTCAGTTAAGATGACATATTACACGTGACCTCTATAGCTGTTAAAGGAATTTAAATCCAGCATGTTACGTCTTTGGGCAGTAAAAATCTAACAAATAAGTTCAAATCGGTTTACTTAAAGATGGGTTAGATCAGGGGTGTCAAACTCAAGGCCTCCAGGACCAGCCTGATGCTGGTCTTCTATAAATCCTGCCTTATCTGCTGCTCATTACCTGGATCAGGTGTGTTTAGCCAATGAGGAGCTGGAAAACATGTAAGACACCAGCCCTTGAGGCCTGGAGTTTGACACCCCTGGGTTAGATGCTATTGGACAATAATTCATTTTGAGTGTTGAACTTATATTTTGATAGCAATCATTGCTATACTGTAGCCTGATTGAACATGTTTATTGTTCCCAGAATTCTAGCATAAAATGCCCAATTTCAAGAAAAACTCACTTAGGATTGCGTTGACAGATCCGCTTTCCTTCTTTTCCGGAGGGATCATTTCCAGGAACACCAAAAGGGATTTTGATACTCCAACAGTGACGACATGATTGGACAGTGCATGAAACTGATGCATGCGATGTGGTTTAGATGTGTGGTTCATGGCAGCAAGGCAGAACGATGACTCGAACACACCACACCCAGGGAAGAGCTCCTGCTGGCCTGATGGTGAAGATGGGATATGGTGAAGTCTCTCTCCACTGAGGTTTCAAAGAGTCTGAAGCTCTCAGACCTGGTCTGGATCTGAAAGAGAGAAACAGTAGAAACAATACAAGGGTGAGAAATTACCAAAACAGAATATTATTCTGTTTATTTGCTGCTTTTAGTGCATTCTTAGCTCTAAAACATTTCTGTTTCACTCCCATTTCTTATTGATGCTCATTGAAGCTCTACTTGGAACTAGGACTGCCGCGATTAATCGACTAAACGACTGTCAAAATAATCGATTAGTCGAGTAATCGACTGTCAAAATAATTGATTAGTCGAGTAATCGACTGTCAAAATAATTGATTAGTCGAGTAATCGACGACTAATTTAATAGTCGTTACTTTGTATTAAATGGAATCAGAGTGTAGTCAAGTTGAACATAGTGAGCGTTCAGCACCGAAAAAAATAAAAACAACAACAGTACCTAAACACTTACTAGATTGCTCATTCCGTTGAGGGGTGTTCTCTCAGACCTTCATTTTCTGGGTTGGAATCCGTAACGTTTTCTTTTCTGGCATTTCTTTCTTGTTCATCCTGCTAATGGAAAAAATACATTTATTTGCCACATTTTTTTTTATCACATCAAGCTAACCATACCATCTTCGACAATCTGAATGGATTCAGCAGGGAGCTGTGTGCTGTATTCCTGTTTTAAAATAAGACCAATCTTTTATTTTTGGTTTTGGCTAACTGAATTCATCACTAACTTTGCAAATCTCAGCGTACTATTTCTGCTGTTGTCTAATTGTCTTACACTGTATGTTAGTGTGTCATTGTATATACACAATGACATCCAAAAAAGCGAAGTTTGCCTTCCTAAAAACACCAATCAGTTTTCACAAAACACTACCATGTATGATCATTAGTATGATCATCAGTATGATCATCATTAGTATGATCATCAGTATGATCATAGTACTTCCTGAGATTAAACGTGACCGTGTTAGAACATTTAAAACACTGTCAACTGAACTTTGAAGTGATTTTCAGACAGATGTGGTGCTTCTGCCTTATTATCGGGCGGTGCACGGTCTGTCACCTCACCTGTCTGTCAAACTGATTACCTGACATTGAAAATTACAGATTCTTTCTAAGCTTTTGCCAAATTTAGAATCTAGTTTGGTAGTAATGGAAACACAATATTATATCTCTTTCATGTTAGATAAAAATAAAAATAAGAACGGCACTATAAAAAATAAAATGAAAATACTTCCTTGAAAATAAATGTAACATCACCAAAATAAAACAGTGAAAGTCATTTTAAAGCCAAAATCTGCCTGACATCTGCTGAGAAAAGAACTGAGAAAGAAAACAGGAGAACTTAAATAAAGAGAGCTGACGTGAA
>NC_050521.1:1775996-1783186 GCF_002922805.2 Oryzias melastigma | reverse complement strand
TAACTTTAGCCCTGTTACTGAAACTATTAGAAAGAAGTTTAACAGCTGGTTAACTAACTAGATTTGTCCATTCATGGTCGAGTACTTCCAACTAAAGCAGGATGTCAGGAGCGTCATATGTTTTCTTGCCACTAGATGTCACTAAAACTCCGTGTTCTGATCTGGATCAAATTCTGTTTAGTTTTCTGTGGAAAAACGAAACCCACAAAGTTCAGAAAAACGTCCTGTCAAACTCTTCAGCTGATGGAGGATTAGAGGTTTTAACTTCTACTGTTTTCAATCGGGTTTTGAAAATTAAGTGGATCTCTTGAGAATCCCAACAGTTTGTGGAATATTTTCCCAAACTATTTATTTGGTAATTTAGGAGGTCTATTTTTTTTTTACTGAAATGTCCGTTTTCTCTCGAAAAACTCCTGTTAGATTGGACAATTTTCACCAACAAGCTTCAGAAACAGTTTTAGTGGTTAAGCCTTTAATTTACTAATAACTGAGAAGACAACTAGTACAGCATCAGGTTCATCAGCACCAAAGGCAGGGAAGAAGAACTGTCCCTTATCTGGATGGAAACTGCAGATGAGTTGACTTTATTTCATCTCTTTGTTGGTCAGCAGGGCTGAGGTGAGGTAGCGGTGAAGGGTCACTGGGTCCTGCCTACAGGAAGCAGACGTGTTCAGAAAGAGGAGAGCCGTCACAGTTTGGATCGCTGCAGAGCCGACTCTGGTTCACTGCTCTGCCAGCTCAGGAACGTGTGGTCCTGGTTCAGGTAGGAAGTGAGGAACTCTGGGAAGTTTCTCTGGAGAACCACCTCAAGGAACATGGCTGCTGCCGTGTCCAGCCTCTGCTCAGACCTGAAAAACACAGCGAGAATTAAATGAAAACCTCATCAAGGAGGTCAGAAACAACTAGAACATTTACGTTACCTGCAATAACACTGGTGTGAGTGCTTTCTGCTGAATGTGGTCACTGAAGATGCTTTGGCAATTCAAGAAATTGCTAAAACAATTTGCTGAAAGTGCTTCAAATTTTGTATAAAACCCGTAAATTTGAGCTTAACCTGAAACTTAGCCCAAAAAAACCTCAGTAGATGCCAAAATGCCCAAAAATGCTGACACGTTGGATGTTGCTAAAATATTAGCTTGACTCCAAGTTAGCCCAAAAAAATCTCAGTGAATGTCAAATTAACCAAAAAGCTAGCATGTTCCTAAAACATTAGCTCAACCTAAACTTAGCCCAAAACACCTCAGTAGATGCCAGAATATCCAAAAATGCTAACAGGTTGCTAACATATTAGCTTAATTCCAAATTAGCCCAAAAAACCTCATCCATCCATCTTCTTGTCCGCTTTGTCCCTTTCGGGGTCGCGGGGGTGCCGGAGCCTATCCTGGCTACTGACGGGTGAAGGCGGGGTTCACCCTGGACAGGTCGCCAGTCTGTCGCAGGGCCTCAATCACACACACATTCACTCTCACATTCACACCTAGGGGCAATTTAGAGTCACCAATTAACCTATGAAGCATGTTTTTGGACGGTGGAAGGAAGCCGGAGTCCCCGGTGAAAACCCACGCATGCACGGGGAGAACATGCAAACTCCACACAGAAAGGTCCCAGCCGGGAGTCGAACCGGGGCCTTCTCGCTGTGAGGCGAGAGCGCTAACCACTGCGCCACCGTGCTGGGCAAGAGCGCTAACCACTGCGCCACCGTGCTGCCCCCAAAAAACCTCAATGGATGCCAAATTAGCCAAACATGCTAACACATTGAACATTGCTAAAATATTACCTTGACTTCAAATTAGCCCAAACAATTTTACTAATGTCAAAGTAACCAAAAAAAGGTAGCACGTCACTAAAATATAAGCTCAACCTAAAATTAGCCAAAAAAA
This sequence comes from Oryzias melastigma, assembly GCF_002922805.2. NCBI lineage: Eukaryota > Metazoa > Chordata > Actinopteri > Beloniformes > Adrianichthyidae > Oryzias > Oryzias melastigma. The sequence goes on along the minus strand of NC_050521.1, from coordinate 1,781,306 downwards.
AGATTAAATTAGCCAAAAAAAAAGCTGTAAAAAATTTCTAAAACCGCGAAAAGCATAGATACCAAAAATACAAGGACCTGCTGACTGTTTGATACCAAGACAGCAGAAATTGCATAAAGTGTGATTTTGTTTTTAAGTGTTAACTAATGTTTGGAAGAAAATGGAAAGCAGCAACAGATTCACACAACTAGGGAGGTGCCAAAAAATCAATATTGCAATATTTAGCCCAGGAATTGATTCTCGATGGGTTCTCACCAAGTATCGATGTTTTAGTATTTCATTTGAAGAGGCTGTAAAATGTTTTATTCATCGTCCTTTGGTGAGACATTCCTTTGGAGGTAGATAGGGGGCGCACGTTTCAAGACTGGATGTTGCGAACACCAATGTGTCTGGCAGCTACTTGAATTTTTACAACAATTTTGCACTAAGTAATGGCACTGCTGTTCATGTTTACTATTGTTAACACTGAATTTGTCAGATAATTCCAACTCTATTGGTTTTAATAGTTGTCAAAGACAGTATTACTGATTTCAGCAATGTTGCACTCAAGTGTCTCTTATTTATGGCACAAAATCAGACACAAGTTGTTTATTATGATTGTGTTCAAGCTAAAAAATACATGGGGATATATTTTTTTCCAAAAAATGTGAGTTCTTTTATATAATGTGAGTTATTAGAGACGCTTTTTACCAATTATTGCAGTATCGCAATACTATTGATATTGTGAGCCGTGTATTGCATCGTATCGTGAGATCCCCAGCCTTAGAAACAATGCTGCCTCCTGAGAAGATGATTTTTTTATCCAGAAAACCCAACTGGAGCATCGTTTTGATGATTCAAACCACACAAGAGCATCTCAACAGCTTTTATCTTTATGGAAGCAGAGCTGAGCTCTTTTATGTTCATCAGGTGGCTGTTAAAACTTTCAAATGCCTTATCATTAAAAAAGTGATAAACCTTCACCATCTTGGCTTCTCCATGCAGGAACTCCTGCTCACCTGACAGACTGGCATTCAGCCCTCAGCTCCACCAGCAGCTCCTGGATCAGCTCTGTCACGAGGCGTCGGTTCACCACCCTGCTGCCGTCCTCCAGCCAGGTCTGATGGCGGATCCACTGCCACACCTGCAGCACCACACCCAGATCAGAGCGCCACTAGTCGCTGTGGCAGAGGCACAGCAGTCCTCACCTGTGATCTGGAGATCTCGGCTGTGGCAGAGTCTTCCACCTGGCCTCTGTAGAAGAAGTGTCCTTTACCTGCAAAAAAAAAAAAAATAGAGTTCATATGACCCCCCACACGAGCTACACTGACCAGGACAGATCTGCTCAAACCTGATAACCAGGCGTTGATGAAGAGGATCCCGACTGAGATGTTGTGCTTCAGACCATAAAGGGTGACCCCTCCCTGAGGAAAACAGTTATATGTTCAAACTCGTCAAATCCTTGTCTGGTGATCTCTATCTTGGAAGCAGTACCCCCTCCCTGCTAGGTTTGTCTCCTCTTGGAGATGTAAAAGAACATTTTGTTCAGCCTAAGCATAGATCTGGGTTCAGTTTTTGCTCGTCGTTTACAGGTTTGAATAAAGGTGAGTGTAAATGTCAGGGGGGTGCTGACCGCAGGCATGCACAGCAGGTCCTCTGCAGCCACACAGACGTCCTCCCGCAGCACATACAGCTGGTTTCCCCCAGCGGTGTGGATCTGGAAGAGCTGTGCACACCCCAGCGTTAAGACTCTGCTCTGACAGACAGGAAGACTTGAGAGGATCTGACCATCACCTCCTGCATGGGTCCAACCAGATCCAGATCGTACACCATGAAGCCGTCCACGCCCGCACGGATCTCCAGCATCTTCCACCTGACAGCAGGAAACATTTTATTTTATTTTATTTTATTCATTTTTACTTTATTTTTAAAGATTTTATCTTTCACTTGTGTCTAAGTCAAGGTCCGGGGGTCGGATCCGGCCTGAATTTTGGTGAAAGGACTGTAGAGCCTTGCTCTTCTACAGCAAGGTCACTCCCACTTTTTCTCTTGGCGAATGTATCGAGAACGCCTTCGTCGACCACCTTCAGATCATTTTATATTATTATTCTATATTTTTATGGAGGGTAAAATATTGAAAGCTATTTAAGGTTTAAGTTGATTTATTCTGGAATAATATTAGTATTTTTATTATTCATATTTATGTTAAAAAGTTATGGTTTTAAGTTTTTTAAATTGTCATTCTGCTAACTTTTTGGACTATTTTGGCAATAACTATGATTTTTTGGGCCATTTTAGAATTTAGCTAATATTTCAGCTACACGCTAGCTATTCTGGCTAAATTAAGCCTTTTTAAAAGTTTTTTTAGGCTGTTTTGGAGTCAAGATAATATTTGCATGTTTTGGCTAATTTAGTTTTTTTTCCCAGTTTTTTTAGGGTATTAAGTTTAGCTATTTTTTCAGCTACACACCAGCTGTTTTGGCTAAATTAGGCTTTTTTTTCAGGCTGTTTTGAAGTTAGGCTAATATTTACATGCTAGCTCTTTTGTCTAGTTTAGATTTTTTTTCAGCAGTTTGATTTAATTTTGAAGTTTAGCTATTTGTTTTAGCTGTTTTGATTAATCTAATTTTTTTAAGTTTTCAGCTTCAGCGTATTCATCTCTTAGCTTCAACAATTGTAGCCATCAATTTCAGCATCTTCAGCTATCAGCACTAGCATCTTCAGTGGCCAAACTCAGGTTATAGCATTCACACTAGCATTATCACAGGTAATTATATATATATAGTTCATAATTATGTTAAGTTACAGTTTTAAAGTTTTACAAATGTAGTTTTAGTTTGTTCAATAAACGTTTATCCTCTTCGGACCGCGACCTAAGGTGTGTTTTGGATTTAGTCCCTCTGTGCAGTTAAGTTTGACTCCCCTGCCCTACATGCTCAGAGGAACACCAGCAGACTCCATCAGCAGCGTCATGAGGATCATCATGTATGAAGATGATGAGTTCCTCGCTGTAATTCGAGTCACATAATGTGACATCGCCATTCTCAAAGTCAGGTTGCCATGGAAACATCCCGACCTTCATTTATCTGTGAAGGATCAGCGTCAGAAGGTTGGTGAGGTGTAACCTGACCACAGCAGCAGAAGTAGCAGCGAACACCCCCCCACCTCTTCACTGCAGCCAGCACGTCCTCGCGGGGGCCAGAGGGGAGATCCTGTGGCAGCAGAGCAGCAGCCATGCCCCCCGTGGCCAGTGCCCCCCGCCGATGGCACGTCTTCACCAGGAGATCCATGTAGCTACGCAGGAAATGCTTCTCCATGTTGACGTATTTACTGCGATCGGGGAGGAGGAAAGCCCGGCGGTGACCTGCAGGGTGAGGGTCAGTTAGTCAGATTGAGGTATATTTTTCAATTTTAAAAATCTGAAAATCTGAGATGAGCAGATTCTGTTGGACCTCCACGAGGTTCTGGAGACGACGAGAACCCGTGAGTTTCTCACCAAACTTGTTGACGAAGGAGGCGGAGTAATCCCAGATGCCACAGTTGAGGCCGGCTGAATGTTCTCGCAGCTCAAACAGAATCTCATCCATCTCGAAGGCAGCCAGAACGTTCTCGATCAGCACCGTGGCCTTGATGCTGCCTGCAGGAAGACCCAGCTGCACAAGCACGACTCGTGAAACCTCACAAACCTGCTGCATCACCCATCAAAATCCAAACAGAGAGACATATAGACACACCTTCTGCTGTGTCCACAGGAAGATCTTGTTCCAAAGTCTGGCCTCCAGGAAGCTCTCCACCTGACGAGGAACGCCTGAGTTCACATCTCTTCACGACTGTGGTGAAGCAGTTGACTGTTTTTGCTGCACTCTGCAGAATACTCTGCAGTTCCTTTCTTCTTTTCTCAAAAAGAGCTGAGATCCCAAATCACAATCATCTTTATATTGGAGCATAAAACCAGATGAAAATAGCATTTCTAACAGACCAGTCCTCCAACATTTTGGTTGATCCACCATCACACACATCTGCTGAGCATGCAGGAAATTCATTTAAGCTATGCACAACAATGCACTTGTGTTTGATGGAATTTATTAAGCTGCATCGCAAAAAATAAATCTTTAAAGAGTAATAAGATCCCTGTTTAAAAAAAGTGTCATTTTTTTATTTGTTTGGCATTAAAATCTTTAAGCTTTTCAGTAGTAAAATAATCTTAGTTTGAGAAAACTTGTTTTAGTGACTAGATTTTTTTCCCATCCATCCATCCATCTTCTTCCGCTTCATCCGGGACCGGGTCACTGGGCAGCAGTCTAACCAAAGATGCCCAGACTTCCCTCTCCCCGGCCACTTCCTCCAGCTCCTCTGGGGGGACCCCGAGGCGTTCCCAGGCCAGTCGAGAAACATAGTCTCTCCAGCGTGTCCTGGGTCTTCCCCGGGGTCTCCGCCCAGTGGGACATGCCCGGAACGCCTCACCAGGGAGGCGTCCAGGAGGCATCCGGACCAGATGCCCTGAGCCACCTCAACTAGTTCCTCTCGATGCGGAGGAGAAGCGGCTCCACTCCGAGCTCTCTCCAGGTGACCGAGCTTCTCACCCTATCTCTAAGGGAGCGTCCAGCCACCCTGCGGAGAAAACTCATTTCAGCCGCTTGTAGTCGGGATCTCGTTCTTTCGGTCATGACCCAGAGCTCATGACCATAGGTGAGTACTGGAACGAAGATCGACTGGTAAATCTAGAGCTTCGCTTTCTGACTCAGCTCTCTTTTCACCACAACGGACCGGTACAGCGACCGCATAATACCGGACGCCTTTCCAATCCTCATGTCGATCTCACGCTCCGATCTTCCATCACTCATGAACAAGACCCCAAGATATTTAAACTCCTCCACCTGAGGCAGGAGCACTCCACCCACCAGGAGAGGGCAAACTACCTTTCTCCGGTCGAGAACCATGGCCTCAGACTTAGCGGTGCTGACCCTCATCCCAGCCGCTTCACACTCGGCTGCAAACCGCTCCAATACATCCTGGAGGTCCTGGATCCATGGAGCCAACAGAACAACATCATCTGCAAAGAGCAGAGATTAAATCCTGTGGTCCCCAAACCAGACCCCCTCCGGTCCCTGGCTGCGCCTAGAAATTCTGTCCATAAAGACTATGATCAGAACCGGTGATAAAGGGCAGCCCTGCTGGAGTCCAACATGCACCGGGAACAGGTCTGACTTACTGATGGCTATGCAAACCAAGCTCCTGCTCCGGTTGTACAGAGACCGGACAGCCCTCAGTAAGGCTCCCCGGACCCCATACTCCCAGAGCACCCTCCACAACATTAAGGTTGCGGTTTAA
>NC_050521.1:1755384-1774657 GCF_002922805.2 Oryzias melastigma | reverse complement strand
AAACTCCTTTTATGAAACAGAAGGGCATCTTTCTCATTTTCTCAAGGATCCGAGTTGACCCGCCCATAGGATGTGAGTTAGACCCGCCCACTGAGTTTGAAGGGAGTGACAGATAATGATGAAATGATGTCCTGACTGCACCGACCATGAAATCATTCATTAAATTATTAATTTAAACATGAAATCATTCATTAATTCATGAAATAATTCATCAAATCTAGAAATCATTCATTAAATCGTGAAATATTTCATTCATTCTAAAAAATCATTCATTAAATCATGATCATTCATTAAATCATGAAATCATTCATTAACTCATGAAATAATTCATCAAATCTAGAAATCATTAAATAAATCATGAAATCATTAAATCTAAAAATCTTTCAATTCAACCATGAAATCGTTCATTAAATCATGAAATCACTAAATATAGATTTTTTAATTAAATCACGAAATCATTCAATAAATCATTAAATCATGAAATCATTAAATCTAAAATTCATGAAATCATTCAATAAATAGTGAAATCTTTCATTAAATCATTAAATCTAGAAATCTTTTATTAAATCATGAAATCATTCATCAAATCATAAAATAATTCATGAAATCATTAAATCATTAAATCTAGAAATATTTCATCAACTCATGAAATCATTCATTAAATCATAAAATATTTCATTAAATCACGAAATCATTAAATCAGGAAATATTTAATTAAGTCACGAAACATTTCATTAAATAATGAAACCATTAAATCTAGAAATATTCCATTAAATCATGAAATCCTTCACCGAATCATTTTTTTTTCATTAAATCATTAACTCATTCATTAAATCATAACATTTTTCATTAAATCACGAAATCATTCATTTAATCTAGAAATTAATTTATTTATTTAATGCCAATTGTAAACAATTAATGACACATTTATTTAATAATTTAATGGTTTATATATTTATTTTTATTTGTCTCTTTGAGCCCATACTGGGCATGAAATAATTATGTCAAGAAATATTTAAATGTGCTTGTTAATGGCTGTTTTAATATTTTAATGCCAAATATATTTAAACAGTTATTTATTGATATCCACTTTTATTTTTTTAATGCCAAATTTAAATAATACATGACACATTTATATAATGTTTTAATAGTGTATACATTTATTTCAAATTGTCTCCTTTAGTTCTCCATAGAAACAGGCAGCATCTCTTACCTGATCCACGTCCTCATCAAAGGTGGAGATCAGCTCACACAGAAAGCAGAGGCAGTCAGTGGTGAAGAGCGCTGCATACTCTGCATGCAGTCCTACAGGAGGGGGTGACAGCTCCATGCTGACTGTGGGACAAATCAGATGGTGACAGCTCGCCAATCCACCATGAAGCTCACTGTGAGACATAAAAAAAATTCCCCCCACCACACGCTTTAAGCTGACATACTTTGCCCCAACTTACATGATGTGTTCCAGTGGCCCACAAACTCTGACCTTCAGTTTAGGAATTTGAATCCAAGCATCTACAGTACCTCAAATCACCACTAGAGGCCAGTGTCGGGAGGGAGCCATCAAATTTTAAAAAGTCTGATTCTCTTGTCCTCACAAAGATTTAATTTGGACAACAAGTGTACCTTTTGTGATAACAATGTTGAAACAACAGATCACCTATTTTTTTATTGCATTCACTCTAATACTTTTTGGAATGACCTCCAAGATTGGCTTTCAAGCAAATCATTTTTACCACAACCCCTAAAAGGAGAAGATATCATATTTGGCATGACCTTACACAGCAATAAAACATTTTTAACAAATAATAATGTATTGATTTTAGCCAAATTCTTTCTTCATACATGTAAATGGAGCAATAAAAACATACTTTCTTAGGCTTTGAAAGATACTTGGTCGACAATCCCCTCAATACTCTTAAATTAATCAGAAACAAAAATGGGAAAAAAACTTATTGAACTTATTGAATTGCAGATTCTGAAGGAGAAAAGCTGTGCGAGTCCCTTTTCTCCTTCAGAATCTGCAGGAGATACATTGATCGTGTTGACAATTAAAAAAATACAATGAATCAAAGAACATAAACACTGGTATTAAAAGTCTCCACTGATTTTCTAAGGATGCAATAAAAATTGCAATTTTCCTGTGGATTTTTACCTGTCGTTTCAGCAGGACAGTGCAGTTGTTTGTCTTTTACAGTTCAAAATCCTCACAGCTGCAAAAGCTTTTGCCCCAATACTTCCCAGCTGAACAACACTCATCTGAACTTTGAATGTATAACAGGCGCCGGTGTTTTTTCTTTTTTTCTGAGAAAAGTTTAAAGTCCCACCTGAACAGGAAGGGAGGAGCGTGGTTTAAAGAAGACATCCACTATCTTACACAAAATGACCCAGTTTGTTGTCACTTGAAGTTCTGACCATCCTCAGAGCAGCTCTGTATTTCACATTCTGGACAGAAAAAACAAAATGAAAACCAGAAAAAAATCTGCATCTTGTCACACAGTACTCTTTCAGCAGTTTATAAGATGTGCTGAATGTTTTCTCTATTTTATGGCAATTTTTCATGGTGCAGTGGTGGAGCGGTTGACCACTGATCGAAAGTTGTGGGCTGGATTCCCATGCTGCCCATCCCTGTGTTCTTTGGCAACACATTGAACCCAAAATTTACTCCTGGTGGTTATAGGCTGATGGCAGTGGTGGAGCAGCCATCAGTGTGTGAATGTGTGCGCATGGCTGTAAGTATTTGCCTTTTACCATTCCTTTTTGGGATTTTTTCTTAAATTTACGATATTTAAGAACGATAATATTTTACTTTTTATAACTATGGTGAATAGATGATGCAAAATCAAGGTCCCAACTTATTTGTTTAAAATGTTTGACATAACAAAGGTATAGTAATGACAGTTTTTTTCCTGTCTTTTTGAGATGGTAAAATAATGATTCTTTTAAGAACGAACACTTCTAGATTTTTCTTGCTAAAGGAAAAGCCTGAAACAGTAGAAGGAGAGAAACTCAATGTTATTTGTTGTTTAAAAAAAGTTTACATTTTTATGAATAATGTTTTTTTAATTGTCAAAGTAAAGTTGTTTATATTGTTCATACAGTGTATAAATACAGTTTTTAAAATATTGCAAAAGTCAAGTTGTTGCATTGTTTATTAATAAAGTTCTTTATAATGTAAAAGGTAAAAAAGATGTTATTTGTAGTTTTATTTTGAAATACCGAAGGAAGTGAGCCTCGTTTCCGCTTCCGCCTTTCATCATCAGCTAACCTTACCGCGGCTCTATTTGCTCGCGGCTCCATTCGTTGTGTCTTAAGCAGCTGGATGAGAGACTATGGAGGACCGTGCACAGATCCAGGAGCACATTAAGACCCAGGGGGAGCTGGTCCGGAGGCTGAAGGCCGAGAAGGCGAGCAAGGAGCAGGTCAGCCGCTCTCAGACACGTTTACTGCCGGCTCGGAGAGCCGATCAAACTTCTGACTGGAGCTTTAACCAGAGCGAGTAGGACATAAAAACAGGCGGGGTTCGTGGCTGGGTATCGGTTATTTACTTTGCTGCATCCAAGCTGCTGTGCTCTGCCGCGTGCGCGTTAACAGCTTTATCTGAAGCGCCGCACGCGGGCGTAACGGCAGCCGGTTTGTGATCCTCCGGGAGCGGCCCACCTCCAACTTCCGGTCTAAATTGACAGGGTCAATTGAGAACATTTAATCCGGCTCCTAATCAACTCATTAGTTTTCTTCATGACTCCAAAATTGGAGAGACTAGTTTGTGGTGCCGCTGCTGCGCAGGCGCATCAGTCATATTTAGTGCACTACTGATGACGTAGTCACGCCGCATGCGCAGAAACCATAGACTGTATATAAATGGCAGAAACGCAGCTGATCTTTCAACGATGCCTCAGACTCACTGTGTTCATAACGTAATAATGGTCAGGTGACCTTACCTGATGTTTTCTGAGGCGGACAGGTCACGTGGGTCTGCTGTCACCTGTGGCCGTGCATGAGTTTCTCACCATAGAATGATCAAAGTGGAGCTGCTGATCTGCCTGTTTACGAGAGTGCGCGCGTGTGTGTTTTCTGGTTGGTTTGTGTGTTTGGTGTATTCCTGTTTGTGATGAATTCGAGCGTTTCATTGACTTACTGCATTTCATGTTCTGTCCTCCCTGCTGTGATGATGATGCGTCATGCCCCGCCCCCTAGTGCTAGGGTTGCTTACCACTTTTCTCCTGTTCTTCCTGTTGGCCCGGTTCTGTTCGGCTCACCCCAACCTTCATCATCTCCTGCTTCAACCAACTTCTTCTCCGGGCTGCCGGGTCGGTCTGGACCATTGGTACCTCTGGGTATCGCCGACCCATGATTCACTACTCAACTTTTACTCGTCTTTTTGTGGGCTCTTTTTTCCTGCCCCCCCATCTGTTAAACCACCATGCTGGCCCTGACCTGTGTCCGTGCGTGTCTTGTGCTGGGGGCTTCTCGGACGGCCACACGGGCCCGCCTCTTGCATTCTGCATCTGGGATGACGGCGGCTCAGGTAGGGCGGAGCATCCTGTAGCGTCTCACAGAGGCAGCAAGGGGATCTTTGCTTCATCTCCGTGTTTTTGTGCAGATCGACGAGGAGGTTGCTAAGCTGCTGCAGCTGAAGGCTCAGCTTGGAGAAGATGGAAAACACCAGTTTGTCCTCAAAACACCAAAGGTAGGAGCTCGGCTGGATCAACAACATCTTCATGACTTCTGCCGGAGCTGCTGCATGAAAGTAGTCAAAGATCATGTCTGAGATGAGATGCTTGACTCCGTCTTATTTCTGTGATGTCCATCTTCTCATAGTTCTCAGATTTGGTGTGAACTTAGTTCCACTGTATTTAAGGCTGACAGCACTGAAGTTAAAGTGTATTCTTTTAGTGTAGTAAACAGTTGTCAATGTGATGTTTAAATTGGAACACGGTTTATATGCAAACCCATAATGCCTGCTGTCTCAAACATTCAACAAACCAAATTAGCCATAAATTACCTAATTGTAACTTTCACTTAAAAGCAAAAACATGAGTATCTTATTTCATAGCTGGTAATAAATTCAGGCGTTAAGGGGTAAACTTATCTTTCCAAAGAAAAGTGTTAAAGAGCCTGAGTCATCTTTGCCCATCAGGGAACCCGGGACTACAACCCCAAACAGATGGCCATCAGAGAGAAGGTCTTCAACACCATCATCAGCTGCTTCAAACGCCACGGAGCAGAAACCATAGACACGCCAGTTTTTGAGCTGAAGGTAGATTTCCATTTTTCTGCAAAAACTGAATCCGTTTTGATTTGTTGCAAATAAAAACACAAAAGTTGTATTGAAGGAAAATCAGTCTGAGGGTTTTTTTTTGCAGCGTAGATATTTTTTATGTTTTTGTGATGTAAATGTGTTTTTCTAAAGCACTGGAGTGTTTTAGCCGGTTCGAGGCTGCTGTTCTCAGACAGGAAGTGTCTGTGTTTGTAGGAGACGCTGACGGGGAAGTACGGAGAAGACTCCAAGCTCATCTACGACCTGAAGGATCAGGGGGGGGAGCTGATGTCCCTCAGATATGACCTCACAGTATCCTGCAGCGCTGACGTTTCCACCCCCTCCCTCCAGCCGTGTGCTCTCCTTAACCCTCCCCCCTTCAGGTTCCCTTTGCACGATACCTGGCCATGAACAAGATCACAAACATCAAGCGCTATCACATCGCTAAGGTCTATCGCCGTGACAACCCAGCCATGACACGCGGCCGCTACAGAGAGTTTTACCAGTGTGTAAGTGGTCCTCGGGCGCTCACGTGCACGCTCCTGACCGCGATGGTTGGTCACGCCCTCCTGTGTGTTTCAGGACTTTGACATCGCAGGTCAGTACGACGCCATGATCCCAGACGCAGAGTGTCTGAAGATCGTGCACGAGATCCTCAGTGAGCTGCAGCTCGGAGAGTTCTGCATCAAGGTGGGGGGGCTGGATTCAGATGAGCGTTCAGATCAACAGGCCGCCGCCCTGAACTCCTCCTTCCATCGCAGGTCAACGACAGACGGATCCTGGACGGGATGTTTGCTGTGTGTGGAGTTCCAGACGAGAAGTTCCGCACCATCTGCTCCACGGTGGACAAACTGGATAAGGTACGGAGAAGAGCCATGGAGGTCCAGTCCTCAGCCCAAGATCCTGACAGTGTTGACCTGGGATCTCCTCATTTTAAAAACACCCAGAAATGAACAGAAGTACATTTTCTGCCCCTTGAGCATATATCAAACTCCACGCATGCAATGAACGTTCCACGGACTAAGTTGCAAGCAAAATGTAAAGTGTTGAGAAAAATATTTGCTTTCAAAAACTTTTTTTGCGTTTGCAAAATGTTTTTGTTTAATTTTTGCGATTGCAGCACAAACGTTTTTAGATGCGTAGTGCCTCATCTCGCTTTCGCCCTAACTTTGATTTTGCGTTCAAAATTTTCTCTCACCGTTACGTTTGTGCCACACCAAACAGCCATTGGTCTAAATTTGATCTCTGGGATCTTCTTTCCATTGCCGTGCTTGGGGACCGAGGCGGACTTTGGACTTTCTATCGGCGCTGATTGATCAGAATTCTAGAGTCTTCGACCATTCTGGCCCGTTTCTCTTTCAGCAGGACTCGGAAAGATCAGGGTTCTGGATTCATTCATGTTACCGTAGCGACCAGCTTTTTAAAAATGTCTTCAGCAGAAAAATGTCACAGCGTAGCGAAAGTGAGATGGGGCACTACGCATCTAAAAACGTTTGTGCTGCAATCACAAAAATATTTTTAAAAGCAAAAGAAATGTTTTGAGAGCAAATATTAAAGATTTTTATGTGAAAATTATATTTTTTTCTTAACATTTCACATTTTGAAAATGTTAATCTCAAAATTGTGTCTTTTGCTTGCAATACGGTGGCACAAAAATCCTCCATACTTCTCATCTTTCCTGCAGATGTCCTGGGAAGACGTGAAGAAGGAGATGGTGAATGAGAAGGGCCTCTCGGAGGAAGCTGCAGATCAAATCGGGGAGTACGTGAGCATGCAGGGTGAGCCTCCTGACAGGTTTTTGGGGTGGGGTCACCACGTGTAATGGAGTTCATCAGAGGAGTCTTGCTGCTTGCTCCGTTATGACCTGTCACTTGGTTGCAGGTGGGATGGACCTGGCAGAGCGCCTCCTGCAGGACCAGAAGATGTGTCAGAGTAAGCAGGCCTGCGCGGGTCTGTCGGACATCAAGCTGCTCTTCAGTTACCTGCAGCTCTTCCAGGTCACAGATAAGGTGCTGCCGCGGTTCCTCTGGTTCCTGCAGACCTGCCGTCCGGCCCTCTGCTGAGCTGCTCCCTTCTGCTCCTCAGGTGGTGTTCGACCTGAGTTTGGCCCGGGGTCTGGACTATTACACCGGGATCATCTATGAGGCCGTGCTGACTCAGGCCGGTGTGCCCCCCCCAGCCAACGACTCCCAGAACGGGGCCAGCTCAGAGGAAAGTGTGGGTGTGGGTAGCGTGGCGGGCGGCGGCCGGTACGACGGGCTGGTAGGCATGTTTGACCCCAAAGGCAGGAAGGTGCCGTGCGTGGGGGTCAGCATCGGCATCGAGAGGATCTTCTCCATCATGGAGCAGAAGGCAGAGGTGAGGTGACACCCCACCCCCCCATGCAGGAAGAGGCATGTTTGAACTCCTGTCCCCTCCCGCTCCAGGCCTCTGCAGAGAAGGTCCGAACCACAGAGGTCCAGGTCATGGTGGCGTCGGCTCAGAAGAACCTGCTGGAGGAGAGGCTGCGGCTGGTCACGGAGCTGTGGAACGCCGGCATCAAGGTGAGAGGAAGACGTCTAATGAGGTCATGTGACCAACTCTTCAGTCATTGCTTTCCTAGCAGGAAGTTATTCAATTCTGATCATTAGGAAAAACAAAGTAGGCTGGTCCATAAATGTAAGACTCAGAAGATGCTGTCAGTCTTGCTGGACGGGCGCAGATGTAAACAAGTCTGGTGCGTTTGTGTGTCCAGGCCGAGGTCATGTACAAGAAGAACCCAAAGCTGCTGAGCCAGCTGCAGCACTGCGAGGAGGCCGGCGTCCCGCTGGTGGCCATCCTGGGAGAACAGGAGCTGAAGGACGGAGTGGTCAAACTGCGTGTGGTGTCAACCAGAGAGGAGGTACAGACATCACTGTGACCGTACACACTAGTCCTGTCTCCAAAACGGGCAGCTTCCTAAAAGATACTTCTCTAAAAGTGGCTACATGTGGCTCTGGTTACTAGCTGTCCAGAACAGCACTGAAAAATTAGATGGAGGCTGAAGATTTAGTGTGGAGTCTATAAAGGGAGGTGAAAAAGAAGATTCTTGCATTAAATTCAACAGATCAGCTATTTTTGCCTGTAAGACCATGAATTCAAAGCTATGTCTTATGACTTGACCTATTTGAACTTAAATCAATTAAGTTTTTAAAACCTAGTTTGTCTGTGTGAACCTGTGGCTCTTGAACCAGAGGGAGAACTCCTGAAGCGTCAAAGATCATCTGTTTTTGCTGCAATTTCATGGGGGGGGATTTTTTTTTTGTGCCACCATATTGCAAGCAAAAGTCTCAGTTTAGAGATCAAAATTAAACAAAAATCACAATTTGCAAATAAAAATATTTAATATTTGCTTTCAAAAACTTTTTTTTTGCATTTTCAAACTTTATTTTTTCTAAAAAAAATATTTTTGCAATTGCTGCACAAATGTTTTAAGATGCGTAGTGCCTCATCTTGCTTTCACCCTATCTTTGATGTTGCGTTCAATAGCGCTGATAGAAAGTCCAAAGTCTGCCTCGGTCTCCAAGCAGAGCAATGCCATGAGGAGACACCTGATTGGTCTAGATTCTACTGAACCAGCGTTACGTTTGTGTGCTGAGCTTATATATTAAGTCTATGGTGCTGAGAGAAAATGTTGAATGCAAAATCAAAAATAGGGCAAAAGCGAGATGAGGCACTACGCATCTACAAATGTTTATGCTCCAATAGCAAAAATATTTCTTTATAGAAAAAGTTTGCAAACACAAAAACACTTTTTAAAACTGCAAATATTTTTATTTACAAATTATGATTTTTTTTTTTCTTAACACTTTAAATTTTGTTTGCAACTTAGAAAATTTAGATCTCAAAACTGTGACTTTTGCTCGCAATATGGTGGCAAAAAAATCAGTCAATTTGTCATGAGAGCAGATTACATTTTCTTTGTGATTGTGGTGCATTCCTCTTCTGGCCTGTAGGGGGCAGATGTGACTCCTGGACTCATCAGGGTGGAACAGACTCAGACCTCAGCCCTCCAGCCTGAACCACAAACGGATGAACAGAGCTAATGTCTGCCATCTGTCCACAGGTGGACATCTCCAGAGCCGATCTCATCGCTGAGATCAAGAGGAGGACGTCTGAGGCCTAACTCCTCCCAGCTGTCCATCTCCAGTCTTGTACAGCACCCCCCTCCCCCGCTGTGGTCCAGGAAGGACTTCAGGCTGTTGCTGCAGTCAAAACAGACACTTACCTGGTTCTGGAGTTTGCTGCACGTGTTCATTAAAGCTCTCATGTCCAAAGAGTCTGTGTGCCTCCTGAATCTGCAGCCAGAATTGAAGCTTCTTCAAAAAGAAACTCGAATGAAAAAAGGACTAAAGAACCAGAGATGGAGGTTTCTTCCTTCATGTTTACTGCAGCAGGTACTGGTCCTGGTCCGGTCCAGAGTGGATGTAGGTCTTTCCTGCAGTAGAATCTCCATCTGGCATTAGCACCTCTTGCTTTGAAAATAAGATCATCTGTGCATTAAACTCTTAAAGATGACATGTTTGTGTCTGGATGTGTGATGAAGGATGGACTGGGTTTGTTTTGATCTCATTTACTTCAAACGAGGAACAGTGAACAGTAAAAAGCATGCAAACACACTGAAACAACTCAACACTCTAAAACATGCAGGAACAAAACCCTTTAAAACACTCAGACGCTCAACGCGCTGCTGCACACCTTCTGCAGGACCTGCTGGGCTGCAGCCCTCTGGGCCTCCTCCAACACGGTGGAGCTGCAGTGTCCCGGTAAAATCATGACGAAGCCCCTGAAGGTTTTGGGGGCCCCGGGGACGTGGACGTTGTAGGTGAAGTAAAGAAATCCATCTGGGCCGGTGTGGCTAAAGAACATCTCATACTGCGGATCCCCCCACCCGCTCGCCTCGCTCAGCTTCTGCAGCAGCAGCACCGGGGACACCGAAAACATTAATTGCCCCCTGGGAGGGGAGGAGGTGCATTTAGGACCATACTGAGTGGCAGGGCCACCCACAGCTCTGCAGAACGCTGTAGGGATGGAGGGAGAAACCATGCGTGGGGGAAGCCGGGGGGAGGTTTGGCCTAGGTGCTTGAGGGGAGACATCAGCAGGCCTTTAGGAGCTCTCTGAGGAGGAGGGGGCTCATCCGGGATATGTTTCTCTGCTGAAAGCCACTTGATGGAGATTTCCAAGCAGAACTGCTTCTTGAACTCTGGAGAAGGAAACCACAGGAAGATGTGAGACTGGGAAGACCGGCAGGAGAAGCTCAGGACGGAGGGAGGGCAGTGATGAGTATCCGGATACTCCAAGACTTGCAATCTTCCTGAAAATACGAGTAGGAATACTTGTGATGTCCAAGATAGAATTAGTGAAAATACTAGGACCGGGAATCGATTAAAAAAAATGAACTAATTAATCGCGATTACAGTTTTTCTCCTTCGAGTTAGTGCGTTTCTCACAACAGAATTAAACTTCTCACAACAGTTAGTGCAACTTCCACAACATTTAGTCATCTGTGCACAACCTAGTGGCAGTTTCATGTCCATTTCATCCAATAACAAATCCTTTTGGACACAAAGCAGTTGAGTAAATGCCACTCTCTACAAATGTATCACTTTTGACTTGTTTTGATCATTATTTCTTTGTTTTATCGTGCCAAAATGATCTAAACTTGTACAGGCTGATTAGTCATTGTTTATACAACTAATAATCGTCATTTCATTGAAATGTCTTTGCACACAAACTTGTTGAACATGTTGTCAAACATTTTTTACGTTCATTTTAAGTTTAATTGTTATTGTGTTTCCATTAAATCTATATAAACTTTTTTTATGGAAAACCTCAATATACACTGATGAAAATATGTCTGAACTATTAGTTGTAAACAGTATTATCATAGGTTGATGTGAGCTTCCAGCACTCTGCAGTAAGGCAGTGGTTTGCAGAACATGACAGGATGGCTGCCTTCCTCCCTTCTCTCCATTTCTGAATCCCATTAGGTCGGCCACGATGAGTCGACTAATCGACTATTAAAATAGTCAACGACTAATTTAATAGTCGATTAGTCGATACTTTATAAAGTATGGAGTCGGAGTGTAGTAAAGTTTAAAGATGTAATGGCATTCTTCTAGGTTTTTAGACCATTTTGGAATTTAGCTAATATTTCAGCTACATGCTAGCTGTTTTGTCTAATTTGGGATTTATTTTGTTTTTTAGGCTAATTTGGAGTTCAGTTAATATTTCAGCTGCATGCTAGCTATTTTGGTTAATTTAACCTTTTTTGTTTTTTAGGCTATTTTGTCATTTAGCTAATATTTTAGTCACATGTTAGGAGGAGCCAAGAAGGAGCCGGTCCCAGGGACAGATCCCAGCCCACGCCCCCAAGAACCTCTCCCGTGGATGCGCTTGTCAGGCACTAACGGGACCAACCGCGGCCCAGACCGATTGTATCAGTAGAGACTGCAACCCGCCAAGATCCCCCCGGTCCCGTGCCTAATGGGACCTCCACTCCCCACGGATACTCCACACCCCCAAGACCCTGCTGCAAAGGTGGGTGCTGCCCAGAGCAACGGGGGGCCCCAAGAGGGTTGCCCCACCCCGTCCATGAGCCAAGGAGGGAGTGATCTCAGCCTTCAGGTGCAGGTGAGGCGCCCCCCAACGCAGGCAGGCCTCCCCAGGACAGGGCCCCAAGCCAGCCCCCTCAGCGCAAGCAAGAAGACCACCCCAAAGCCAAGCCAGACCCCCACTCAACCGCCCACCCATACCACCTACACCCAGGCCTGGGAGGCCACACAGCGCCCCCACCAACCCCCATCCAGACGCCAGACCAGACCCCCTAACCAGCAGAGCCCCCCCCCACGCCCCAGCCAGGCACCAGGAGGCCCCGACCACCACCCGACAGCCCCAGTAGACAATCAAGGCGCAGCGAAAACCCAAGCTCCCCCACCCTAAATCATGGAATCAGCTATGGGAGACCAGAGAGACTGAATTCTTTCCAAATTACTTGAACTTTTAGCTGATGTTTTTTCCAAACTGATATGATCAAAGAGCAGATTCCTGTACTGATTAACGTTTATGTTTTTCTTGTTTTTCCAATTTAACAAAATAGTTTTTTTTGCTATACAAAGAGTTATGAAGATTACAGACACTAATCCTCCTCCTATATCGATGGCACTCATGTCACCAAGCACACAAAGTGACGGTGAAGCTGTGATAGAAACATTAAGCCAGACTGATAGATCAGCACAAACCTGTTGCCATGTATGGATTAAACGCATTGACGCTGATTCAACCAGTCAGAATTTGATTTAGAGTCTTTGTAGCATAATAACGACGGAAGATGGCAAACTCGCCTCTGATTGGATGGTCAAAGCTCGTGCTACCAAAAGCTAACTTCTTCTGTACTTTGTTTCAGATGGTAGGCAGTAGTTGGACTTGATTTTTAGCTTGAATTACTCGCCATTTTGCAGTTAATAATAGAAGAAGGAAGAGAAGTTGTGGATTTATCAATCTTAAGAACAACGACTTTTCTGGAAAAAGTGGACATCGTCAAAAATAGCCGACCAACCCAGAAGCTAGAGAGCCCGTCTAAGCAGTGAAAAGGAATTGTCCGCCACTTTCAGCCTTCCAGCAGTTCTGTTTGGCAAGAGGAAGAGTTTTGTAGTGGTCTCCTACCTTCTCCCAGAACCTTCTTGGCCATGGAGGCTGCATGATGAGAAGAGAAGCAAACGACAGCGGACACCCCCTCTATGCCAGGGCCGGCCTTCAAGGCAACACTCTCCACACCGGCAGACAGCAAACCCAGCACCTGGAGGGGAGGGGTCATGAACACAGCTGTCGTAAGATCAGGTGTTTGCAACCTTCCACAACAGAAGTAATTTAGACTGGTTTTCACAGACCTAATCCTGTAGGAGCTCCTAAGTCTTGCTTCAGCCTTTAGAAAAACACAGCTCTGCTTCTTTGTAGGTATGTTACTGTTTATAAAAAAACATCACTGAACTTTTGCTTTTCTGGCATGAATAAAAACAGAAATATACAGAGAAAATAGCATCCTTTTCTAAAATAAAATCTTGGTTTTTACTTTTGACAGAGCAAACTCTGAGTTTCTGTTAAAATATGACACTCTGCCCCATCGGATCATCTAGCTCAGGGGTGTCAAACTCAATCGCACAGGGGGCCAAAATCAAAAACACAACTTAGGTCGTGGGCCGAACATGATCATGGCTTGGCTTCGCGAACGAAGATCACAAGGGTGGCTGTCCATGTCGTTTGCAGGCGCGCTCATGGCTGAGTAGACCAATCCGTGACAGACAGGTCCGCCGGCAGCAACTGCAAGGGAAGGTTTTGTCAGGGTTGGGTGCTGTGGTGTTGCGGTTCTTCCTCCTAAGTCTCTTGTCCTTCAGGTTGGCGATACGGGAGTCTTCAAAGGAGGAGACAGCTGTGTGGATGGTGGAGCGCCAGGCATCAGGGTCAGCAGCAAGGGTGGACCACCGGCGGTCATCAATGTGACAGGAATTCAGGTTCCATTTTAGGCGATCTTTGTACCGCTTCTTTGGTGCCCCTCTGTCCCGATGGCCGCCGGCTAGCTCACCATACAAGGTGACTTTTGGTAGACGAGTGTCCTCCATCCTGTAGACATGCCCTGCCCAGCGAAGTTGTGTCTTTAGCAGCATGGCCTCAATGCTAATGACCCTTGCCTGCTCCAGGACCTCAACATTGGAGACGTAGTCACTCCAGTAGATGCCAAGGATGGTGCGGAGGCAGCGCTGATGGAAGCGTTCAAGGAGTCATACGTGGCTTCTGTAGGTGACCCACAACTCCGAGCCATACAGAAGAGTGGTGAGGACGATGGCTCTGTAGACACTTATCTTGGTGTCTTGCTTCAGGTGCTTGTTGTTCCACACCCGCTTGCTAAGTCGGCCAAATGCACTGCTGCCTTCGCATGCCTGCTGTCGATGTCCTTGTCAATTTTGCCGTCTGAAGTGTGATGGTGCACCCCAGGTAGGTGAACTGATGGACTGTCTTCAGTTCCGTGTCACCAATCTTGATGTGAGGGAGGTGGTATTCGTCCTTGGGTGCTGGCTGGTAGAGGACCTCCGTTTTTTTGAGGCTGACAGACGCTGCCCAGCCAAAGAGCTGGGCAGCGTCTGCAAAGCAGGATGTTATGTGCTGCAGTGCTCTCTCTGAGTGGGCAACAAGTGCAGCATCGTCAGCGAAGAGGAGTTTCCTGATCATTTGTTTGTGTGTCTTTGTGTGGGCCTGCAGCCATCTGAGGTTGAACAGGCTTCATCAAGATCTTTAGTGGCCTGCTTCAACATCATACTGAAGAAGATGCTGAAGAGCGTCGGCGCTAGGACACATCCCTGCTTCACTCCGTTGAGGATGGGAAAGGGTTCTGAGAAGTCACTGCTGACTCTGACCTGGCCTCGCTGGTCCTCATGCAGCTGGATGACCATGCTGAGGAACTTTGGCGGACATCCAAGGCGTTCCAGGATCTGCCACATTCCTTTCCTGCTCAGTGTCGAAAGCTTTTGTCAGGTCGACAAAGGTAATGTAGAGCCCTTTGTTCTGCTCACGGCATTTCTCTTGTAGCTGTCGCAGAACGAAGACCATGTCTGTGGTGCTCCGGTTAGACCTGAATCCACACTGACTTTCGAGGAGGTGGCTAGCAGCGATGGCGGATACCAGCCTGTTGAGGAGCAGTCTTGCTAGGATCTTTCCAGCAATGGAGAGGAGGGTGATCAATCGCACAGGGGGCCAAAATCAAAAACACAACTTCGGTTGTGGGCCGAACATGATAAACATTTACTAAACACTCTAAAACAAAATTATTAAAACTTTAAAACCATAACTTTTTACATAACTATGAACTACATATATAGCATTACCTGTAATAATGCTACTGTGAATGCTGTAAGCTGAATTTAACCGCTGAAGATGCTGAAATTGAAGCTGAAAGCCAGCTAAGATATGCCAAATTAGCTTGAAAATTAAAGATAAAAAAACATAGGTTAGCCAAAACAGCTAACATGTAGCTGAAAAATTAGCTAAACTTCATCCTAAAAAAACAGAAAAAGCCTAAATTAGCCAAAACAGCTAGCGTATAAATATTTTTATACAGCTAGAATTTAGCTGAAGCTAGATCACATAAAATACAAATAAAATATGTATTTGTATTTTATATTGTCATATATATGCAAGTCTTTTTACAGTGTTTTCATTCTTTTAACTACTTACTGCTGCTGTTCCCTTAAACATAAATAGAACTTCACTGGTTTAAGATCCAATCAGGACAGAATATGAAGTAAACTGCTAACAAGAAGTTATAAATATTGTTATTTACACAAGTGTCTTTTCCTATTTGGTCTGAATTTTAATGGAATACATAAAAATTCCCTTTTAAATTATTAAAAATGAATGAGAAGAAACACCATGGAATTAGGGGAATGATGATGATCTCTCTGAGGTAAAAACATGAAGTGACTGGACCGTCTAATAGCCAAATGGGGTTTCTCCACCAAACTCAACCCTGGAGACCATGTTGACCTCGGCGTATTGTGCACCAGCAACGCTGATGACCATCATTTCTGTGCAAGGTGACCCGACCCTCATAAGTGAACAGGAGGGTAGACCATTGGTACATCCCTGACACTCAAAATGTGCCACAAGACCTGAGAGTGAATCGGTACATTTACTTGACATTAAAACTGAACACCTGTCCGGTGAATAACGTTCGGTGTAAGGGTAGATTTAAGGCCATCTTTCAGCCAACAAACCAGAGAACCTGATCACAGATAACAGTATCAGGGACTGTGCAGAGAAGCAAGACTTGGGACACTAGTAGACATTTCGGTGTGACAACCACCCAAAACCCACAACAAAAATGGTGAGGAAATTGTAGGCCAACAAAACCAGGATTATTTCAGGTTCATCAGAAGCTACAGTCATGACTTGAACCCAAGTGTGTGCACAACATTCTCATCCCCAATGCAGATGCGGTACCGGATGCACACTAGGGCTGAGAATCTCATGATACATGACTCACTATACCGATAGTATCTCGATATGACAAGCATTGCAATAATCAATATATTACCTTTGTAATCTATGATACATAACTATCTTTAAAACAAATATATTTTTTTATTTTCTTCAAAACCGTCTTTTAGAACAATTTAAAACTCAATGTCAATTGAATGCCCAATCCAACATCCAAATAAAATTATCAATACATACATGTCTTTACAACAGTAACATAGATTTTAAGGTGAGCAATAAACAAAGCTCCAGTTAAGAACTAAAATGCAGAGTATATCTAATAGCCTTCTCACTTCAAAGAGCAATAAATGTAGAAATAAACATTAATTATGCTGCATTTTAATTCATTTTATGTCAGATAATTTATTATTATGGAGACACAACATTAATGTTTAGCCTGTTATCTAATTTTATATGATCATTATTTTACAGTGCTGGTATCCATATTAATTTCCCCTCCTTTTATTAAAATTTCCTGCACTTATCTTTGATAAATAACACTTAAATCACATGTTCCCCGTGTGTACCGCTAGCATACACAGCTGTTGGGTCCATAACGCCGCTAGACATCTCATTTGGATGGTCATATGCTGTGCAGCTCTCCACTAGAACCTGTTATATTTCACCGTGGTGTTTAGACAGGTTACTGCTGTTACCGCCCTTACAATCCATGTTTTTATTACATTAGAGACAGCGCGCGCTGTCTGCATCTACTTCAGAAAAATACAGACACAGCTTGGACCTTTCTGCTTTAGGCTGCTCTGTCATGTGCATGCATGTTCCTCTGACAGTGGAGAAGGTGGTGAGAGCACGAGGAGCCCCTCCCTTCCCCACTGTATCGTAGCAGTGTTCTCGCTGTGCACGTGCCATTATGTTCTTAGGCTTTTGGGCTAAGAACTTATTGGTCCGGTAAAAATTGATGACGGCTTTGCAACGGCATCCTTGAATTTCCCTGTTGTGCTCACGAGAAGCGCCTCCTAGTGGACTTTTTTGTATTATTTTAGAAAACTGATTCAGGGAAAGAGAGGACCAGTGATCGTTTGTGAGTTGAAATATTACGATAGTTCGACATACTAATATTTAATGCATACTGGTCCTCAGGACGCCTCCAGTAACGCTACCCTAACCTTAACCTGGTACTGGTTTGGGTCCGGTACCACATCTGGTTACCGTTTCGGGTTAAGATTAGGGTACTGGTACAGGGTTTGGGTGCTGGTACGCTATGCATCGTGGTTATGGTTCGCGGCCCGAAACTTGGGGACCTGTGATTTAATGGGAACGGCCAGCACATCAAAAAACTTCGAGTAGAGGACACTCAAAACGTCCAAAAGTGATGCGTACGGGTCTTTAATCAAGCGTCAATATGCGACTACTTAGAGCGAGAATGTGTTGGTGTATGTGCGTGCGGGGGTGTTTGTGGGGGGTGGTGATGATACCTGCAGCAGTTCCTCCTGCTGGGTGGAGGCCGGCAGATTCTGGATGCAGAGGTGGCGCTTCTCAATGCTGCAGCGCACGTTGAGGCGAGTCCCGGGCCCCAGCGTGTAGCCATGCAGCTGGCGGATGGCGTCATTGGCGATGGCGGCCGTGCCGTATTTTGCATACGCAAAGCCACGGTTCTGACCACTGAAGTTCATCATGAGTCGGAACTCCCACAGCACCCCCACGGAGCTGAAGAGCGGGATCAGCAGGTCCTCGTAGACGTCCCGCGGGATCTGACTGATGAAGACCTCACAGCGCGCCCCCGGCGGGGGACCGTCCCACACTGACCACGAAATGCAGAAAAGGTAGAGGTTAATGGACTCTCATTTCTGTCTTGCTGGTCCACACAGACACAGCTGGAGGAGCCAAAGTACTGTGATCAGAACTGCCTCTCACCTTCAGGTGGTCCTCCATATTTCCTCTGGCCGTTAACCTGAGTCAGTTTGGTGTTGGTGGATTTCAGCCAGGCCTCAAGCGCCTGGACCCGCTCCAAGTTCACCACCTAGGGGAAGGGGGGGGGGGGGTTGTTCTGATGAGAAGTAAGAAAATAACACATACCCGCTTCCTCAGAGAGCTGTTCAAGTCTGAAGGTGTGCTGCTGCCCTCAGATCAGAGCTGACTCTTGTTCTTTGGTGATGATGGGGATGCTGATCTTATACAGCAGGTGTGTCAAACTCAATCGCACATCTAAAATCTAAAACACACCTTAGGTCGCGGGCCGAACAGGATAAACATTTAGTGAACAGTTTAAAACTAAATTTTTAGAACTTTAAAATCGTAACTTTTTAACATAGTTATGAAATAGATATATGGCATTACCTGAAATAATGCTAGTGTGAATGGAGTAAGATAAAATGTGGCCGCTTAGAATGCTAGTATTGGTAGCTGAAAACGCTGAAGTTGATAGCCAGCTAAAATATTAGCTTAATGCCAAATTAGCCTAAAAACTACAAAAGAAAAAAACGTACGTTAGCCAAAACACCTAACATGTAGCTGAAAAAATTTTGCGAATTTCAAAATAGCCTAAAAAAGTGAAAAAAGCCTAAATTAGGTGTAAATATTAGCCTAACTATGAAACAGCCTAAAAAAAATTTAAAAATAAAATCCTAAATTGGCTAAAACAGCTACCATGTAGCTGAAATATTAGCTAAACTCCAAAAAAGCCTTAAAAATCTTAGTAAATGCCAAAATAGTCCAAAAGGATAGCAGAATTCCAATTTTATAATCTTTTTCAATTCTTTTAATAACAATTTTTAATAAAAAGGAAGGAATATTATTCCAGAATAAATCAACTTAAACCTTCAATCACTTTCAATATTTTACTCTCTATAAAAATATATTTTGTCAAAATTATACAAGTTAGAAATGAGCGCAAGATAACATCGGGCCGTTAAAAACAATATAAAACAGTGTTTTTCAACCTTTTTTGAGCCAAGGCACACTTTTTCCATGAAAAAAATCCCGCGGCACACTAACATCCAAAAAGGTAA